>NW_007577939.1:113080-175582 GCF_000690725.1 Stegastes partitus | reverse complement strand
GGATGGAAGGAAGGATGGATGGAAAGAGAGGAAAAGAAGCAATGGATAAAAATGGAAAAACGGTGAAAGGCAGGAGCGAGTCAAGATACACGGAAACAGAGATAAAGAGGGATCAAACGGACGATAAAGAAAGAGCAGGAAGATAGAACACATAAGACAAGGAAAGACTCAAACAAAGAGAGGAAAGGAAACAGATGATAGCCAGAAAAGTTTGAAACTTGAATCGAAAAAGATGTGACAATGAATGAAGTGAAGGAAGTAAAGTGTGTCTGACAGGGCCCTGTCCCAGTATGAGGCCTGGACACATTCACACCTACCTATTACTTGTATCATTTAGATGACGTTACCTCCCTCTGATATGCTGCCAGGCTGCCTTATGACTTATTTCCCCTTCCATCCCTCCTGCAATGCTGGACACATGCACTGTATAATCATAAGTACACTGTTTCCCTAAAGTACCACTCAGCCAAGAAGGAAAAAGAAACTGATTCTATGCAACTTCAGAATGTTTTTTTTTTCTTTTTTTATTGTTCTCCTTGCCTGTTCATTTATTTTTATATTAGTGACTCTACAGTTTTGTCATTTTGCAATACCTAACCTGTCATGTCCCATGAGAAATTCTCTTAAAAAGATGAGATAAGACTATCTGCTAGATTGCTATGTAGTGATAAATGACGGAATGGACCATTGCATACTGTGCTGCTTCCTTTCTAGCACAAAATACTTCCGGTGTATGGATCCTGTTCTTTATCGTACCTGAGCTACAGATTCATATGCATGATCTCATATTGTATAATGCTAGCAGCAGCTGAGCTCAGTCTGAGGAAAGAGTTGGAGTTGTTCTGTAGTAATCAGGCCTGAAAAGAAACAACTTTTTAAGGCATAAACCACTGCAACAAGGGCATTAGTATGCAAAAACTCTTTTTCACTCATTATGACAAAGTCCATCTGTAATGCTGCAGAATTAATTTTAGGACTTTCTTGTGATATGAAATGAAAATGAAATGAAATGAAAAATACTTTATTTATCCCAGAAGGGAAATTCAATTATGTGTATGGATTACTAGTTTGACCGCCTGCATGAATGAATGCAATCTTCATTTTTTAAGCAATTTTTAGCATATATAGAAAAAAAAATCTGCAGAGCGATGCATTTACTGTTTCCAAAAGCTCCAATTAGACAGAAATAGTAAAACAGAAATAGAATCAATAGAGATGTTTTAGCACCTAAAGCCTTAGCCCTTATAGTTTAGATGAAAAATCAGTTAAACTCTCAATGATGGAATGTGTTTACTCCCTACGAAGTGGTAACTATGAGTATGTGCACTATCTGTGTGTGTGTGTGTGTGTGTGTGTGTGTGTGTGTGTGTGTGGACCAAACTGTGATGTGCAGGTCAGCTGAAGGTGGTACCAGGTGATTACAGGTACAAGGAGACAGAGGGAGGAAGGAGGAGCTGGCTGGCTGACCTCTTTTATGTCTTTCTTGTTGTTTGTCCAAGCTGTACTTTCTTTTTTCTAACCTGTGCAGACAGAAGTAACAACTGTTGTTTCTCAGATAGACTATGCAGTGGTGGACTGGGCAGGTTAGGTTAGCAGGACAGATTACTTTTTTAAAATAAAGGATACTGACAGAACAGATACTCTGTTGAGTATGGATCAGTGATATGACAAAACATACCATGAAATGCCGTAAACTTGTTAATAATGGAGTGGGCAGATTTTTTTTCACCAAAAATTCTATCATAACCTTTAAAATATTGGAATTTAAGTGATCTGAGAGGACACTAGACTTCTGCATCTTCTCTTGGATTGGTTTTCAGGCTGCAGATGATTCAACATGTGACTTTGGTCAATCACAGGTCTTTTTAGATAGAAAGTGCTTCTATTGGCTGCTTTACAAATGTAGATCTGTGTGCATGTCCTATAAGATAATGGAAAGCCTAATTCAATGTTGCAAAATCCTGCAGGGAAAGTTGCTTTTCAGACACTTGCAGTAATTTCCTACACTGTGAAGCAGGCAAAATAAGGAAGATGGACAGGAAGAGGGCTGCAGGGTGCCTCGGTGGTTAGCACCGTTGCCTCGCAGCAAGAAGGTTGCCGGTTTGCGTCCTGATGAGGACACCCGTGGAGTTTGCGTGGAGTTTGTATGTTCTCCCCGTGCAGTGTGGGTTTTCTCCAGGTTCTCCGGCTTCCTCCCACACAGTCCAAAAACATGTTGAGGTTATTTGGTGATTCTAAATTGTCCGTAGGTGTGAATGTGAGTGTGCTTGGTTGTCTGTCTCTAAGTGTAGCCCTGCAATAGACTGGCGACCTGTCCAGGATGTCCCCTGTCTTTGCCCTAAGTCAGCTGGGATAGGCTCCAGCCCCCCCGCAACTCCAGTAAGGATTAAGCGGTGTATAGATAATGGATGGATGGATGGACAGAAAGAGAGTCTAAGTATAAATGAAGTAAAACACATTTCAATATCAGTGGAGTGGACGTATTTGTTGTAATTGTTGTTATACCATTGTCTAGTCTGCTTTGAGAACCCGTTCCACAGGAGATGTCTGTTTACGTATTTCCCTCATGCACACTACTGCAGAGGATGCACATCGCTGTCCTTGTAGCATAGTTTTAGGCTGCACATGGATGTCTTGCAGACTTGGACAAGTGACAAAAATGTCCCTAGCAGACACTGGTGTTCTCACAGATACAGAAAGTACAGGACTGGCTGAATTCTGTGACTTCTGAGTTTACATAAATTAGTTTGTATCCAACAAGCTAAGCAAGGAAGGCATCAGTAGAACAGCAACTCCCATGTTCTGCAAGTTAAAATGACTGTTTTTGTCTGATGGCTTTGAAAAGAGTGATATATTTTGCTGTTGCCTTCATCCACATCAATTCATTGTTCGGGTGCTGTGCTGTTGTAGTGGTTGGTTAGTTTGTGTAGGGAGATATACTATGAGAGCACACGCATGATCCACATGCACATACCTGTGCTCATCTGGTACGTTTTAATTTATTTATTTTTTGCCTTTTTTTTTAGATTTCTGAACCACTACCACAATTTTCACTGAGATCTTGGTGTACTGCTCTCACCACAGTGGCTAGCTGTTTAATTTCTCTGCTTGCATTTGGTGCGCGGGCAATGGCAAAAATCCCTTTAAAAAAAAGTCTTACAACAATGTATTTGCATGATTTTCCAAAAACAGATACTTCCATCTGGAACAATGACTCCTGAATGTGATTTGTGGCTTTTCTCAGTTTGTAAACAGAACAACTTTGTGTTTATATTGCTAATTGGACAAATATGGGAGTTTTTAGTTGTCACAGTGGGCTCTGGGAACTTGTAGAAGATTGTCAGTATTTACTAACATTTTATTGCCAAAATAATTAATTGATTATTAGAAAATATTATTCACAGACAAAAATAATCCTTGATTGCAGTTCTAGATTGATGATTGTATCTGTAAGCCATTCTTTAACAAGGTATCCCTAACATGTTCTATAATATGCCAAATAACTACATACATTATGTATCATGCACCACACATAATCTATCTAGTTCCACGCTATGGTCTTAAGAAACAGGATTAGTTTCTTTTTCATTCTTCGAAAAAAGCAAACAATGCACGGCTTAAAAAAAAAAAAAAATCCTTCTCTTTAAACCAATAATACAATATTTTAAGGGCGCTGCAGTGGCCGGTGCATGCTGTGCTAATGGTAAGTAGAAGGACAGATGTAGATGAGACAAGAAGTTTAATGCAGACTCATGTTTGGCTCTTAAACATTCAGATGAAAAAGGAAAATGGATTTTGAGTCAGAGGCAGATGTAAAAAATGAACGAGCTGAATAGCAAGTTAAAAATCACACAGTCCTTCAGGGCCTTTTCACACCTGAAAGTCCGAACCAATGAAAACAAAATGGCTGAAACAAATCAAACCATGGTTTGGTTTAATTTTTGACCAAATCTTTTCTGTTTTATCCAAAACATTTGGTTCAAATCAAACTGAGAAGTCCAACTCTAACTCATTTGGTCCCTCAGACTAATGAATCCACAAACACTGTTTCCTGGCAGGTGTGATGTTTTTCTTGCCTCTGAGATAATCAAGGCAGAGCCCAATAAATGGAGCCCTCCTCTTGACTGTCACTACCACATATCAAACTTGTTTCTCATTCAACATGCTTCTACATCCAGCTCCTCCACTGGCAAATACTGGCACACTCTCCTTCAGCTGAGTGGGCCTCCTGCCTGCCAGGCTGCTCTCTCGCTGTCTCTTTCTCTGCCTCTCCTCTCTCTCACTGCCACCCATCTGGCCCTTGTAATACATGACAGCTGAAGCAGGGTTTCCAAATTTAATTTGAGGTGTGATAAAACAGCACATATCTATAAATTGTGTGCAGAGAGCCTGCCTATCTGGATGGTTTTAACCTCTTTCTTCTGTCAAACATGTGCAGCATATCAAACACACAAACCCAGGCAGCCTGCAGTAAAGAAGGATCCACAAATAGACTTAATGGTGAGGACTGTTTCCAAAGCAATGACAAAGAACATAATAATAACATGGCAAATGGAATATGTCAGGAAGGTGGGAGATCAATTTGCAACACAAACTATACCATATTTACACCTAATCTATCAGATAAAGAGTCTTTCATGTAGAAAAAAGAAATACTTCATGATTAGGAAGCTGCAAGAAATACAGTTGGTGTTAAATATGCAAACCCAAACACTTATATACTCACATACCCGCGCACACACCTCACATGCCCTGTAGCTTCAAGTGTTATCTCACTTTAAACCGTAAAGATATCATCCTTACATACTCAGCGAGAAGATTCTAAGTCACAGGTTCACCATTGTGCTCTGAGACATTTTTAAAGACTTTTTGAAGACTACACTGAATTCAGTCTTCCCGTACGAAGGGATCAGAAACTGATCGTGTGAATTAAATGTTAGTTTCTGTGAGCGTGCATATATTACGTCCATTTTATTGCTATTAAAAGGATGTTTTCAGTAAAACTCTTGACAAAAGAGATCCTACAGCTCTAACCAATCATGTGTAAGACCCCACTATATTTACTAATCCTGCAGTGAGAACATTTTCCAAAAATTCCCCCAGGACAAGATCACCAGAGTGGCATCCATGCAGCAGGAACGTACAGTAAGACATGAGACCGCGCTGGCTACATCTGAAACATCAGAATGAGCAATAATTGAATAAACATGTGAAAAATACCAGAGGGACTCAATCAAGGGATTCCCCGTTACTGCTGTGTAGTTCTGGCATCAGACATACTGAGCAAGGATGGGAGAAATCTGTGACACTTGGAACTGTGGGAACGTTGAGGAACAAATGAGGAAACACTTAGATTATCCCACGTTCTGTCACCCATCCTGTCCCTCTTCTGTCTCTCTCTACCCCACAAACCCCTCAGCCCCTCTTGTCTTCTCACGCCGAAGAGCTGTTTTCGCCGTCTCCAGTCCTGTCAACCCCATCAGTCCCCCACCTCTGTCATCTTCCTCTCTTCTTCTTCTTCTTCTTCTTTTTCTGTCCCTCCCACCCGCTGGTTCTGACGCCTGAGCTGAGCCCCTTGAAGAGTCCTGGTAATAAACTGTGGTGCCTGGGCTCTTCATTGCTGTCTCGCTCTCCCCACCCCTCTTCCCCGAGCGCCGATACATCTGCCGTTAAAGTAGGGCCCGGTCCAAAAGGGCCCAGCTCCTCCGCTTTGTACAGTACAAGCGAGTCAGTCTTTCAACGTTCCAATGCTTTTCCCCCTATTCTCTCTCTTTTCTCCGTTTCCCCCTCTTTTTTTTTGTTGCTTGAGTCCTTTGTGTACAGTGTGCTATGCTCACTGTGGCAGCACTGTGCCAGAAAAACCCACACAAACACACACGCACACGCACACACAGACACACACACACGTATGCGCGCACATACACAGTCACAGACACACAGCTGGGCCCCAGCTGCATACAAAGACTGGGGTTTGGAAATCAATGAAGGAGAAAGAAGAAAAGGGGAAAGGAGTTTAAATAAATTGGCACTTGAAAAAAGAAGAAAAATGAGAAAGGGAGTGAGGGAAACAGAGAGAGAGAGAGAGAGAGAGAGAGAAAGCTCTCTCTTAAAAAGGCACATCCACTCAACAACAGAGCAAGGTTGGAAATGAACTAACAAAACATAAAGTGCAAGGTAACAGAAGTCATTATGTGTGTGAGGTGAGTCCTGCATCTGATTCAAGAGCAAAGTTTGAAGGATCAGTTGTGTGGATGCCATTCTGGCAAAGATGTTGAGTTGGACAGCAGGACAGAATGGAGACTAGATATTAAAGAGCTGTTTGATTAAAGCTGTTTTGCAAAAACTGAACTAAACTGTCACTGATTTTCTTCAGTTTCTTTACAAATGGACTCCACTGCAACAAATATCATGACATTTTTTCTTTTTGTTCAAGAATTTTATTGTACGTATGTAGTTTTGTGGCTCATGTGCCAAAAAGCTCAAGTACAGCAGTGCCAAAATCACTTTTAACAGTAAAAATCTATTCTGCAAAAATCTTGAAAAGCGCATTCAACTATCAAATGAGCCCCACGGAGTCAGAAATGATTGGTTTAGCTGACTGTGTACAGAGGCCTGAAGGGATGATGTGAATTGTTGGCTATCAGTGCTGAGCTAATTAATTCACACACTTTGAAACCCAAAGTCTCTCTCTTACAGCCAGTAAAACGGTCGTCATTTCAAATGTATCTGTTTCCTTGCTTGATCCCAGAGACTGTTTCCAATCTGCCAGGAATGAAGAGTTGTAATTTCCTCGCATTGCTTGATATTGCTGAACATTGACGGTTTTATTGGGGGAGACAGAGACATAATCAATAGGCGCCTTGGAGAGAAAAGAAAAGTCAGCCTATGTTTTTCCCTCTTTCTTCTGGTTTGGAAATGATCCCCAAATCGCTGTCTTATGACTCGGGCCTGCCAAATTCATTTGGTTTTATCAAGGACCTTTAACTCCCTACTCACACAGCCGCCTCCAGCCCAGCGCATTCCAGATCCTACACACAGCTTTAACACACACATTTCTACAGCGACACAAGGATGCAGCGAGCATGCACGCTTTTCACATGCACTGATGCACATGTGACATATGTCCCTAGCACAGGCAAACTCACTGACAATTCATAAAGTAATGCTAAATAACACAAACAGGCTGAAAGTAGACCAAGTTAATGTTCTGACTAAAAATAGATGGTGCAGAATGTATCGAAGATCTCATTCATCAACATGACATTAAAAACTGTTTCAGATTTTCAGCTCAATAAAAATTTAGCAACAGTTTCCTTTCTTCAGTTGTTTAAATCCATCCACCATTGTTTCATCCATTTTGCTAGAAACTGGTTGCAGGTGATGCTTATCGCTCCTCTGAGGTCACTGCAGGAATAAATTAAAGGAACTGGACTGTTCCTGCTCTCGGTCTGATAAATGACAGGTCCTTGTCAGTAAGTGTGCTTTCTGGCTGATAGATTTCACAGCAGTGTGATGTTGTTGATTTGTGAAATAGACTGGAGACGGTCGCCAAACTGCTACGTGACAGTCAAAGGTGACAGTGTGCGTGTGCATACACAAGCACACACCAGTACCCGTTCACGCCGAGCAGCCAGAGAGGATCTCACCCGGGTGACACTTTGCTTTGCTTCACACCTTTTCTGAAATAAAATGAAGAAACTCTTACAGCAAACTAATAAACAAGCAAACCGACTTCTCACAGCAAATAGGTTTGTGGCGGCTGCATGACAGATTGGAAGCTAACATTTCATGGTCTGCGATGGCCTTTGCGAAGCTTCAGAGAGTTGTGAGAAAAACTGTTGATGTGTTTGTGTTTGTTTATGCATTGGTATCTTTTTGAACACAAACCAGCTTCTCGGTGAGAGTAAGATGACAAAAAAAAAAAGCAAACTTCATTGTACGTTTTTTTCTGGGCTGAGTGCTTCATTTACTTTTAGAGTTATGGATTTCCCCACAATAAAGACAAACCAGGAAGGCACAAATTGGCACTCATCACTCACACAGTTGCACAGATTAAGTCTATTATTATTAGCATAATTTAAAATAACTTAATTATATGTTTTCTAAGGTTAGATTTAAATTTTAGATTTTTACAAAGGGGTTGCAAGTTATATTTAGGGTCAGAGAAGCAGCCGGTGCTCTGCATAATTTTAGAGTTTGGGGTTTAGGGTTTGATTCTAACATATATTTTCAGTCCTCATTAGAAGGCTGGAAGAACAAATGTTATGTCGAATGTGTGTCAGTCTGCAGGTGTGTGTATTTTTACTTCTATTTGTAAGTTCTGAAACTTGCACAAAACTGTCATTGGTTGATGCATGCAGAACAAAGTCTCTACAAAGTCTCTAAATTCAGCATGTTGTCTAGAAGCTCCTCTCAGAAGTGCTGTAGGAAGTGCATTCACAGAAACTGATAACTGACATCATGTAAAGCTTTATGGTCTACTGAAGCTTTCCTCTAATTCTTGATAAGGTGATTGATAGTAATGTCAGAATTAGAGAGAGACTGAAAATGAGAAATGTGCTGGATGACAAATGCACTTCGTAGGCTGCTTTAAATGACAAATTTAAAACCTCTGTGTTAAACTAAATGACTTCTCAATGGACATAGTTTTAAAGATAAGCTTTTTTAGATTTAGTCATTCATATTTAAATTCAAAGTGATTCAGAGATTTGACAAAACGTTATCAAATGTATGAAAATGTAGAAAAATATCTGTAGAGGACCAGGGCTGTTTTTCTTTCATTACTTCTCATGGTCTATTAATAACAATAAAAATAATATCGAAAACTTTAAGCAAAAAATGCCAAATCACGCTGCACAACAAAGCGCAACATATCGAGAATAAGGGAACAAGAGCCTGGAAAGTTTCAGTCTCAAAGCAGGTTCACAAGTCAGCGTAAACAGCAACACAACTAAAGGACACACGCAAGAGAAAGTTTTGTGTTTGACAAAAAAAGATTTCCTCGTAAGAAAAATAAAATCTTTGTCAGATTGTGGCTTCTTTAAAAGGTGTGTGGCATCGTGGATACTTCTAAGTCGCTGGGCGTTTATTTAGAATACAGTTTTAAAACGTGCACAGGTTTTAAAACACTCAAAGATTAAAAAAACAAAAACAAAAAAAACACGCGTGCCGCCGCAGGTTTGGATTTTATGTGGATTGCTTCGCACCTTATTGCGCGTCTGTGCAGGTAGATGTGTCCAGGTAGAATAATCCCAGTGGCTCTTAACCGAAACTGACAGCTCATCTCAGCACTTTGTGCAACTACAAGCCGTGGACGCTACAAGAAAATCTGAAATATCAAAAGTACTGCGCAGCAAACTGCAACACACTGATAACAGAAACATTCAAAGTTCCCGAAGAACTCAGTGCGGTTCGCATGGGGGCTTCGTTCCGCTATAGCAACATCTGCCCGCATCATTGACACAACTTCTCAAAACTTTCCAGCGCCGCACGTTTCTTACCTCGATTTCTCCTCGGGTTGGCTTGTTTCCTGCGCTTTCCCCTGCTTTCTTCTGTCATCATCACGCTTTATTTCGGTTCGAATAAAAGTTGTCCAGGGAGCGGTGCGAGTGCGTGTGTGTGTGTCCTGAGTGCCTGCCTGAGAATGAATGGTGTTGAGGCATCGCCTTCGGTCACAGCGGGAGACTCAGACCTTGATGGGACTCCAAGTAGAGGCGACGAGCCGTGAGGAGTGATGTCAGCAACAGAGGTTGGCCCTGAGGTCAGTCTTGGCATCGTAAATGCGCACCTTCCCCAAAGTAGTAATGCGAGTAGGACCTGCATGCTCGTACAGCCTGACCGTAAAAAAAAAAAAAAAAAAAAAGTTATACTTTGACAATATAGCCTATTATCCCGAATTCCCTTGCACCTCCTCTCAAGTAAGGGACTCCCGAGAGCGGTCCGTGCTCTTGCTTCCTCCATCTAATGGAGACATATAGTGGATTTAACTTTTTCTTCCACTTTTTACTCAGAGAAAATTGATGAGATGCATGGATGTAATTAATTGCTCCTGTCGTCTCCATTGGAATTTGATTATTTATTAGTTATTGATAATAAACTTTGCCCCCTATGTATAACTTCCATACCAGAACTGATTATGCTTCATCCACGCTGTTGCGCAAACGCTTTATACGCACGGAGACCCGTCTAAAAATTCAGTCTACACACTCTTTTGACGAGGTGCAAATTGGGCTGTTAACTCCAGCAGCTCATCCTGCCACATTTTCACCCAACTAGAGATTATACTAACTGCAGGTTAATGAGAACAGGTATGTGTGCGACCCCCCTCCCTGCTCCACTCCCCCCTCCCTTCATGTTTTATGGCTTCGACTGTTATGCATGTCGCACCTGCGCTCAAGTATCCTGGAGTGGACCCCCGTCCTGCGCCCCATTCACCCCTGGATGGCTGTAGGAAGTGGTGCATTGACGGTTCCTTTGTGTTCCAACCTGGACCGTAATCTGTTTTGCAACTGAAAAAACACATCCGAAATAAAACTCTAACGCAGCGTTCAGGACCCCCACCTTGGCTCTCTCGTGCCCCCCACCTTCAAGTAACTCTGCGAGTGAATAAGAGCGATCCGGGTAGCTTTTTACGGCGCATAATGTGTCCTTCTATAGAGACTATGCGGAGTAAACAAACAGGGATCTGACACTGTGACACAGATTAAGTCAATTAAAGACCGAGAGGTAAAAAGGCAGATTATCGACTCTGAGCTTTTTCCAGAATTGGAAACACAAATCAGCCACGAAAAGCAAATTCTAACAATAAAACGATTATTTTCGGTGTATACTATAGTACCGAAGTATAGAAGCAGTAATAAACAAACACAACAAATTCACTAACAGTCCTTAAAAGTATATTTTTTTTTAAAAAGAAGAGAAGTTATCCAAAAATACTGTCACACATATATTAGCTGATATAGGCACTAGCCTTGTGACACACATTTTATTATATTGATGCATTCATATTTAAATGTTTACTTTTTCCAACACTGCATGAGCTCAAGTTCACATTTTACGAAAACTTTTCCCCCCTACATTGTCAGTTAGCTCATGCTGAAAAACAAAATAATGCATTCCCCTTCATTCCTTCAGCCATCAGGACTGCTGGGGGGTTCGTCTCTTAATGGATTCTGGAAGAGAAAGCATCCTGAAGGTGGGGAGGGAGCAGAGGTTCTGAAGAAAGAGAGGGACAGAAGGGTCATCATGGCCCTTTGTGGTGGGATGGATAGAGGAGAGGGAGGAGAAAAAGAGGGAGGACAGGAGGTGGATGAGGAGGGGGCAATAAAGTTTGCTACAGATGAGGGTCACCGAGGTGCAGAGGTGCCTTAGAGGTCCTGGGAGCTGTTTTCTAAACTGTCTTCATATGTGTCTGCGCAGATATTGGCAGATATTTTCTTTCAAAATTTCAAGTGATTTCACTCCGTTGCACATTTTGGCCTGTAGCTAAATTTGTTTTAATGACGGCCTCAAGATGGACATTATATCTAAAGCTGTCATGGACGCTGTGTTCCCTCATCTTTAATTTTAAAGTGCCATATCATTGTTGTTTTGATGAACCTACTGCACCCTGATGCACTTTAACTGAGAATACAGCTAAGATTGGTATGTTGAATGTCTGTGTTGACTCTAAACTTGGTTTAACAGTTGTGCAGTGTAATAAGGATGCAGCAGTGCTGTGGTGGTAAAGTTTGAGTTTTCTACTGTCTTGTTAAAACAACTACTTACCCCCTCTCTCTCTCTTTCTCTCTCTCTGTCTCTCTCTCTCTCTCACACATACACACACATGCACACACACACGGAGGAAGCAGTCCCACTGGGGTTTTGTCCCAGCCTGTGGTCTATGGGTTCAAAGCTTCTTGCATGGGGAGGAAAGCCCTTACACAGCATATTAAGCAGGAGTTAATTATATGCCAACCTAAGTGACAAAGGGAAAGAAAAGCCTCCTTCTGAATGGCAAGACAAGAAAAGAGAAAAGTCATTATGCTGCCCACTTCTTTGCATTTGAAAAACTCAGTTCTTATTTTGGCATTTCCATTTGTAACGCTATACAGAAAAATGGAGGTAGCACTGCAGAGGGGCGACAATGCTATCTTTGCGTCGTCAAACTTTTTACATTATTTAGAAATATGGTCGCTTACATGCACACACATGCACTCTCGTGTATTGTGAAAGGGAAGCTATGGATATTTTGCATTACAAATACTTTGGCCTTGCACAAGAGAAAAGATGATATATCCAAAATGTCAATCTTTAGGAAAAAGAATCAGTGTAGGCCACAGTGTTTTAGATGTAAACATTAACGCAGCAAGCCTAAAAAATATATTGACATCAAATCATCTTTTTAAAAAGCATAGCTGACCTCTGATTTGATATGTGCATGTTGCAAAGGTTACAGTTAACTTGTGTTGTATACATTTTGAATACCTCAATATCATACATCTATATGATGACTTCTTTAAAAACACGCGCACACACACACACACACACACACACACACAAGGTATATGGGCCTGCAGCAATGTGTGTATTCGGCATGTAACCATGTAGATGTGAATTGTAACTGTCCTTTTCTTCTTCTGTCAGCTTCCCCTCTTCTGCAAACACCCTATGTGACTCCTTTGTGGAAACTGAGCTATTGTTTCAAATCACAAATCTGGATATGCCAGATTGCAGATCAGTAGTCCGTCAGGAAAACTTCCCCTCTGCCTTGGAGCAAATGAGTCACCTTTAGCATCACTGCCAGGCTGTAGTGGCTGCCGTGAGTCTACTGCGCCATGCCACAACACCACAATGCCAATATAGTCTAAGCACACTGGGGCCCCTGAACCAAAATGAGCCAACACTGTAGAAAGTAAAGGTAGGGACATCATTTTTAAAAGTCAGCTAAGTCACTGAAAGTCAGCCTTTCAAGCACATAAAACCAGAGATTTAACAACAGCGATAGTAACTTTCTATATTTCATGATATTCTGATGCAAATATTCTAATATTTGAGTGTCTTACACTTACAACAGGCATACTCAGATATCCGCAAGTTTTAAAAGTGTGCTTGCAGTGAGTTTAAACCAAAGTTCAGTCGGTTAAAGGTCAGAGGTTAGGTTGCACGTAGACAGAGTAGATACTGTTGCTATGGTTACTGAGGATTATTTAGCCAGCAGACTTATTTAAAATGATAAGGTGAGTTTAGATTTGAACTAGCAATGTCTAGGCACTATTTTCGATGGATAACTGCCTGGTAAGACATGAAAAATTTCAGTGACTCAGGTTTTATGTAGAGTTTAATAACTATTTATAACTATTCTATCAGTTTTACTTTGTAGTTGTGTAGTTGAAATAAGTGTACAGCAGCGGTTTTGAACTTGATGGGGGGACATCTCATCAGATCGAAAGAGAAACATGAAGGGTCACAGAGATGAGATAGAGGAAATAGGCTTTTGTTTACTTTTTCTGACGTTTTCCTTATCTCGTTGTGGGAAAAAAAAAGATTCTTTGCTTGAACTGTTCATGACTCATGTTCACACCACTATAACCTATGATGTATGATGCCCAAATAAGCATGACTTCATTTTAAAGGGTTACAAGCCATAAGAAGTTGGGAACCACTTTCATACCGCATCATGCTTATTAATGTTTGCATGCTCCTGTTTCTGTGTATAGTTTTCCCATCGCTCTTTTTATATGATGTCTTTAAAGCACAGATTGCTGTTGATAATATTTTACAAGCAAGATTTGTGTAGTTTTTCTTTCTTACAGCATTCAGCAGCCCACAGTGCCAGTCCCCGCTGACCGCAGAGAGCCTGTCCAGGCACTGATGTCACCAAGAGCAGCCACGTTTAAAGCTCATTCACTTAATCTTAGCAGATCACTGCAGCTGCAACCGGGTGCCATGAGGTCTAAATCATATTCATAACAAGGGGTTTTCCAATTAGCCTGTGGGACAAATACAAAAGGAAGATTTAGGATGAATGTCTTCTGCTTGGCAATTTGGATAGAATTTGTATAATTTAGGAGTAAAATGGTGCAGACTATACTGTAGTTTAATAGACTATATGGAGAACGCCTTCAAGTAATGTAATGGGGGCTTCATTTGTAGTGAATGAAATTGAAGTGCCATATCTGTGCTCCTTGTCAGGCTGTACTGCACTCTATTGGAGAAAAGAAGTCACTGCAACAGGCACAGAAACAGATGTCACGCAGCGAGTAGCAATAATTCTAACCTCCTGTTTACCTGGAAACTTGTGTCACAGATCATTGATTCTTCATCCTAAAATTAAAACATCATATGAGGCTAAAACCAGCCTCCTCCTCTTTGCAGAAATTTGAGAAGCATCACTTTTCAACAACAAAAGTAAAAAAGAAAACTTTGACAAACATTCTGCATCCATCCAAAACTGAACATGTTTATTCATAAAATGGTAAAATATAACACATATGTATAAAAATGTAGAAAATTGTACACAAAATATAACACTTCGCTTTTATCTATTATAGTTATTGCTACTATTATAGCTTTCTGTTGCTAAAGGTGATATTCTTTTGCCAGCAAAAAAGTCAGAATGAAGGATGACAGTTACATAAAAAAAAAAACACACACACACACATAGAAGGCAACATCCATAAAGTTCATTAATATAAAAAGATAACTTTATACAAAACATCTCTTACATTCTAAAGAACAGCACTATCAGTCAATGTTCATGCCCTTATTGCTAGTGTTAGTGTTGTGTTAAAACTGACTATTTGTGCATCTTTTTGTCATTTTTTGATGTCTTTGGTAGGTTGTACACTTTTTTCCCAAAATGAAGAAATGTTCGTTCCTGCTAATGCTTCGCAAATGCTGAAGTGAGACTACTATTTTATTATGAAAAGTCACATAAAATGCTTTAGTAATACTCTAACGTGGCCTTACAGAGCATAGATGTGCTCAGATGTGTCCTTGAATGACCGTCTAAAAATACAGTCATAGTTCTTTATTGTCATCAAAACAAGGTTTATATGAATAGTCATAAGAGACAGAGAACGTTCCACACAGTGCTGTAGTCAGTGCAAAGCCACAGTATAAAATTAGTTCTTCTACAAAGAGCTGCAGCTTACTTTTGTATGATACAGCTCAATAGTTGCACAGAAGTACCTCAGTGTACCCATACATTATATATTTTACTATAGCTGTCACCAATCCAGGCTTATTGGTGCCCTATCCTGAATTACAAATGCAGAATTTTCCATGCAACTCCTCTTTGGGATTAGAGCCAAAGTGCAGCAGCACAGCACTATGAATGTACCTCAGTTTCTGAAATATAGGCAAGTATTACAGATCTGTTAACAGACACAAACCAGCTGAGCTGAGTTTCATTCAATAACCTCAATAGCCATCACCCTCAGCTGAGTCATTTATGAGTTGTAGCTAGGTTAATGTTGAGCAAAGGCATTATGTTTGAATATATTAGTCATATTGCCACGTGGAGGGGATTGTTGATACATTTTATATGTGAGCTTTGCTCCTAGTATGTACCTTGGAAAGGGCAGGTCACTTTCTGCTTTGCGGTTATAGAAAAAAATGAAAAAGTAAGTACACAGCTGCTTTACGAACACTTACAGTAAACATGTGGAGTGCAAACTCTCTGTCTGGAAAGGCAATTACAACATACATGTAATGTGAACATCATAGATTCAAACTAGTCCTGAGTGTCTGTGTGTGGGCACATGTGCAGGGATACTATGTGTGTGCCAGAGTCTGCATCTGTGCATGTGTGGAAATACTGATATGCCACTGGTACAGATTCTGTTGTTCCTGACAGAGAAGAAATCCCTAGAAATACAGATGATGTTTTAGTAGCACCGAGAAATTATTTCTCAGTACCTTAAAGTATGTCTGTCTCCTCTCTTCAAAAAACTATTCCACCAACATCCCACTCCAACAACATTTGCCTTCAGAATCCAAGCGATCTATCAAAAGATGAGTGATGATTATCCAATGTCATATACACAACATACTGTATACATAAAACGTATTTACATGTATCCTTCTCTGCTCCACTCTTGCCAAAGCCCTGTGAAACTGGAATGCCTGTTCAGAAGAAGTTCACGTCATTATTTCATACCAGGCAAATAGCTCTGTGTCTTACAGTAAGGCACAGAAAAATACGAAGTACCAAGGCAGCAGGGGAACAATACAGTGAGGCAGGCTGATCAGGCACCTTTGGTTTTAAGGTTTTTGGGTGGTGATTTGAATAATTTTTAAATCTGTGATAGAACCACATAAGTAGCTCGGTCTCAGCTTGCAGCCAGAACACAGCATGGTGTGCCATTATTCCTGTTACATGGGTGACCAGTAGCCACCGACCCCTTTACTCCTGCAACATGACTGGATCAAGGCTTAATGTGCTGGGTTTACATATGAAGGCATATAGGGCTTATGTATAAAAAAAAAAGCAAATACTATTGAGCCATTACATCCAATGTTCCATCGAAAATGTGTCTGTTTTAACACTACAAGTGGATTTGAATTTTTTTTAACCCCAGGCGGGTTACACTGAAACCTAGTCAAGGCCAATGTTTGATTGTTAGCCTAAATGTGTGCTTAGCTGCCCAAGGGTCTTCTTCTAAGACAGTGTATTCAGGTATTTATTCTCCCCAGCTAGCGAGGTAAGCATGGATGTCATGTCACCCACAGCCATGTTGGACAGGCCAGAAGCTGCAGCGAGGCTGACTGAAGTCTGGGGCGTGGTGAGGCGGGATGAGGCCTGGGAGGAAGATCCTGGCTGACCTTGAAGAGGATTGTTGACTGGGCTGAATGAGGAAGAGTCAGCATCATCGATAATGGAAGTGAAGTCGATGCGAGCATTGTCCAGGTCGAGGTTTTCTAAAGCATTTGAAATGGGGCCAGACTCAGGATAGGGAGCCATGGGGGCTGACTTTGTGCCACCTGCTGGGTCCAGATTGGACCCCATTGTGTGCTGCTGGTTTAGACAGGGCCCATTCTGGGGGTCTATATGTTTCTCCATGTCCATGTTTATCTGACCCGAGTAGTACATGTTATTGTTGTTGGAAGGTGAAAACATTTCATTTTGTGGATGCTGGACTGGAGGAAGACGAACCCCTCGTCTGGGGCTGGAAGTGGAGTGAACAGGGCTGAGTTGAGGTGGGCTACCGAGGTAGCCTCCAACCTGTGGCAGGCTGTTCTGGCGGCTGAGAGGTTTCCGACCCTGAGGAGGCCTGGGCACCACCATCTCTTGGCTGTAACATGAACCCTGGAGACCTGTCAGCTGCTGGTCTTTAGGTGTCACTGAGCTGGGCCCTCGGCTGTGGGTGGGAGGGCTCATGACCAGGTTCTGGTTGGGGAAGGAAGCATAGCTCTGGCTGGAGTAAAGGTTCTGGTTTTGGTGCTGTGGACTGTGCTGCATCATTGCATTGTCAGAAAGAGGAGGTTGTTTTATTCCACTCTGCTGCTGTTGCTGCTGTTCGTGTTGCTGCTCCCACATGAGTGCTTGCTGGGACTGCACATAATTCCTCACCATCATCTCCTTCACCTGCATCATGGGTGTTTCTGACCTCTGTCCATCAGCCAGCGCAGAGCCAGCACAGCCCAAGCTCAAACCCCCTCCACTGGGGAAAGCGTTTTGATTTGGCCCTTGAAAGTCACAGCTGGGATTGTTAGAGTTTCTCATCATTACCTGGCCTGTCTGCTGTGGGTAACCCTGTGTCTGCTGCAGAATCATTCGTTGCTGATGGAGCTTAGCACTTTGACAGGCGTCTCCACTTCCCATCCCAGGGTGAAACTGCTGCTCAGGCTTGATGATAAGTTTATGGGTTCCATCAGAACTGTTGTAGATTCCCGTCTGATTGTTGAAGTGAGCCTGTGCCTGCTGAGGCTGCAGGCTAGGATCTGAATACTGCATTGCTCGCTGGTTCTGGAGAGCGTGGCTGGAAGTTTGGACTTGGCTGTGGGAATCATTCCATGGGCCTCCAGCATCGCCAGACTGGCCTATGTTAGGGTAATGGGGGCCTGAGGGACTGAGCTGGCAGGTGCTCATACTGTACTCGGCCTGTTGGAGTAGTGTATTTGACATGCCCTCTGGCTGTATAGGTCTCGCCTGACCCATTGGATTTCCACCAGCCCTGGAAGTGACTTCCCCTCCCTGGCTCTGGTAATGCCGCTGCATATAACTCTGGTCTGGGCAGTTTAGAGAGTCATGACTTGGGGACAGTTGGTTTGAAATAGAACCTCCACCTCCGACTCCACTGAGAGTCTGATTCTGTTGCTGGTATCCCATGAAGTTTCTCTCTCCAGGGGTCATCATCATGGAACGATCCCTGGCATCATGAGGAGCAAGATGGGCCTCCATACCCATAGCCTCCATCATCACATTCTCTGTAATGCTAGGTGGCCGAGGAGAGTACATATGGCGGGCCAGGCTGGTGTCGGAGCCACGGTGCGGCAGAGCATTCCTCCGGCCCATCATGGCTACATTATTAAGGCTATTGAAGCGCTTGGGAAGAGCTTGAGGATCTGCTGCTGATCGAACCGGATCACTGGCTCGCCTGTTGCTGTTACCCGGAGCCTGGTGAGGGTAGATGACACCAGTACCATATTCTGTGTTAGCGCTGTGCCTACGAGGACCACCTTGCTGAAGAAAAGGAGGCAGGGGCTGCCCCTGGTATTCACTCAAAAGACCTCCTCTTCTGCTTGGAGTTCCTTGCTGCTCCATATTAGGCAAAGGAGTAGGTGGTGGTCCACCAGTGGCTGCAGCATATTTGGCTTTTAGGCTGTACTGCTGAGCAGGTGTTAAATTAGGAAGACCTGGCAACCCTCCTCCACCTCCAGGACATGGAGCTCCTCTGCGATTGGTCTCAGGAGAGAGAGGGTCTCCCCCAGCCTGTTCTGGACCCAAAAGGTGACATCCTCCTCCTGCTGTTCCTCCCATTTGTGAGACCTCACTAGAGCGCCGGCTGGACAGGTAAGGAGACACCATGGAGGAGCGACGGCTCACAG
Source organism: Stegastes partitus (assembly GCF_000690725.1). Classification (NCBI taxonomy): domain Eukaryota; kingdom Metazoa; phylum Chordata; class Actinopteri; family Pomacentridae; genus Stegastes; species Stegastes partitus. The sequence goes on along the minus strand of NW_007577939.1, from coordinate 156,550 downwards.
TATAGGCAGAGCTTAGGCTGCTGGTACCACTTCCTCTCCTGTCATTAGTAGAGCACGCCATCGTTCCTCCTCCCAGCTCATGGTTGGATAGCTCCAAAACACGTCGATTTGAGAGAAGTGGTGAAGGTGCACACATTCCCATATTCTCCCCTGAACCTGAAAATGAACATTCAGGAAGAAACACTTATTTATATTTCTATGAAATTGCAATGCAGTCCAATAAAAAAAATAAAAACCTGAATTCCACATCACTTATGACAATATAGCAAAATTCAACTCAGCAGAAAAGTTCTATTTTTGTGCAATAGTTTTGAATCTTAAACTATTTTATCACAATACGTACCAGGAAGGGCAGGAAGCTTGTTGCTGACGCAGCGGCCAGGGGGAGTTGGCCTGCGGATTTGTTTCAGTTTGTCAATCTTCAGGTTCTCCAGCCTCTTCAGAGCCTGTGCTGACATCCCCATTGTTCCTGGTTCTCCTCCTCCTCCCCCACCTGCAACTCCATCTTCCAATGCTGTGAGATCCTCCAGACTGCCTGCTGCATTCAGGTTCATTTCAACACCACTGTCATTGTTGTTGGCGCTCCCGAGTGGAGAACGCTCACTACTGCAGGATGATTGACCACCAGGACTTGGCTGGGATTTCTGATAGAAGATGGAAAAGAGAGAGAATGACATGTACTTAATGTACTGCAAATCATGTGTACTATAGAACTGTTACAATAAGTGTATGTGATTTCCAGCAATGGGCTAAAACCAAGACACTGTGTAAAAGGTCTCTGTAATCCCCATTCTTTCAAAATGAGTGGTTTTTCACTGAAGAATTAAACACTGCATTGGAGTACTGTTTCAGTATCCATTTAAATAACCTTCAGCAAACTCACCAGAGCAGTCTCAGGGGCCAACAGTTTGCAGTCCTCTCTGCGTGTCTCCTCCTTCTCCAGCAGCAGCTCAGAGTTTGGGCCACCAGGAGTCATAGCTGATCCGGGGGGTCGAGGACCAGTGTCTCCGCGATGCTTCTTTGTGATGTGGGCTTCGGGGCCATGTACTGTCTTCACATGTTTACGTAGAGAGCTTGGATCTGTGTATCGCTTAGTGCAACCAGGGATCTTACAAACATAAGGTTTCTGGAAAGGAGAAAAGCTTCTGTTAATACACAAAGCCTTGGTTGTGTACACAGTCTTGTATATCAAAATTCACTTTCCTGTATCTCTACTACCACTAAGTGTCTCTTGCATGTAACATTTTATCATTCTTTATCTTTAGCATTCAAATACAGGCTATGGTCAATATGTGTTCCTATATGTTTTTCTTGTTTTGCTCCACCTGGCATCTTGGACATCAAAAATATTTGCAGACATGTGAATTTATACAATACTCCTATGTATATTAACTTATGAAACAATTTCATATTAACCAATTTATTAAATAACATAAATCTTGTGTTTGCCTTGGAAATATTTTTTTTTACTGCAGTATTGCTGTTGATAATACAAACCCGAGATGATGAATTTAGCTGTCACATTCATTACTTTCAGTAGATGTACTACAGTACCTCATTGGAATGAGTTCGGTTTTGGTGCTTAGCCCGATCTGAAGCATTGGAGAAAGCTTTGTTGCAGCCTTCGTGTTCACACACGTATGGTTTCTCCCCAGTGTGAGAGCGCAAGTGGGTCTTCAAATTCTCTAGGCGAGAATAGGCCTTATTACAGCCTTCAAACTAAAACAGAAAAAAAACAGAAACAGCTTTATAATGGTATTGCAACAACAGCCAAGTTACAATAAATACAGCAACAGAAATAACCAGTACATCAACAGGCCTATAGTCACACAAATAGTTTAATTGAGCTACAGTACATTAAGTGTACTCAAAATAATTTTATAAAGGATTATTCTTTTTCCCATGAAAGGTCTTTCTTAATGAGTCATACTGAAGCTGAAACAGAGGCATTATTGGGCTCCTCAAAGGTGAAAAAGACTTTCTCCAACATAATGAGAGGCTATGATGGTATCAACAGACTCCTCATTGACTTCACCCTGATCTGACACCTGATAGTGAAGCTAAAGTGCGGCTATGTTTTTATATGTATGATCACTGACGGGCATCATGGGGGTACATTTTCCTTTGTCCAACTAACCTTCATATAATTGACAGTTATATATTTAACAATTGACTTTTGAAGCTATTTTGTGTTGCAACTTTTACTAACTGTCATGCTTCTGACGGTTTTTGCTTTCAAGTGTTAATATCTCGGTAAAGTCAGACAGAGAAAGAGGAGCAACGACGCAACACAGAGACTTCAGATCCACTCACAGTGCACTTGTGTGGCTTTTCTCCTGTGTGTCTGCGCATGTGAACCACCAGCATGTACTGGGCTTTAAAAGGCCTCTGTTCTCGAGAGCACTCCTGCCAGTGACACACAAACTCCTTCTTCTCTCCATGGATGTGCTCATTGTTGATGTGCTACACAGCAAACAGATAAATAAGGACACTCATTAACAATCAAAGTGATATTTTAAGATGGAAGGATACGGCAAAATACGGAAATCCGAAGCTCACTTTATCTTACTCAGCTCGTTTCTCCATTTAACACTGTCTAGCAGTTTTTATGTTGTGTGTCTTACATGAACCAGCTGGTCTTGTGTGTCAAACTCCTTGTTGCAGCTCTCCCAACGACAGTTGGTCTCATAGATGGCCTCCGGCTCAGGCTTCCCGTCCTCCTTGTCTAAGTCATCTCTACCATCCAGGAGGCCCAGGAGAGGGTCCTGATAACAGATGGTGTATGTGTGCAAAGCAAAGTCAAGTTAGCTCAAGTATATTATGTACATTTATCCAAAAGCCACATTTACCTTACATTACAAATCACGTCATCCACTGCTAATGTGATCAAAGTTACTCACCAACCACAGTGACACTAACTGATTGGAAAAGCCGCAAAACATGTACAGCAAGGGTATGACCTTGTGTGTGAACTTAACTCCATCCATCCATTATCTATACACCGCTTAATCCTCACTAGGGTCGCAGGGGGCTGGAGCCTATCCCAGCTGACTTAGGGTGAAGGCAGGGGACACCCTGGACAGGTCACCAGTCTATCACAGGGCCACACTTAGAGACAGACAACCAAGCACACTCACATTCACACCTACGGACAATTTAGCATCACCAATTAACCTCAACATGTTTTTGGACTGTGTGGGAGGAAGCCGGAGAACCCGGAGAGAACCCACGCTGCACGGGAAGAACATGCAAACTCCACACAGAAAGATTCCGATGCCCCCACTGGGACGCGAACCGGCAACCTTCTTGCTGCGAGGCAACAGTGCTACCAGCTGCGCCACCCTGCAGCCCCTGAACTTAACTCCCTCTTCTGAAATCTATTTCTCATTGACACATGGCACAAATATACAAATTCCTTTACATTCCTGCATGAGTACAGGACAACCATCAGGCCAAAAGCAAAATGCCAATAGTTTTAACAAGAGCAGTACTGTACCTGAGTCCCGGTAGAAGACGGACTGGCTACATCTCCCTCTGACCTCTCCTCCAGGCTCTTCACATTCATGCCATCCATCACACCTCCCAGCCCCGGCTCTGTCTTCAGCTGCTAAACAATACACAGAAAATTTCACCATTGTCTTTGCCAATCTGTTTCTGTCTCTTGAACCTATTCATTGTTGTACTCATTAAATTTGCTTATTTCAGTCTGTCCTCTGAGCTTCCTTTTACCACCTTCCACCTATTTTCTCCCAGCTGTCAAAACCCAAAGTATCTAACAAATTACTCTGACAGCTTTTTGAAGTGAGAGAAAGAGCCATCTTACATGTCCATGCTTGGGTGGAGCGTGGAGCCGAGGATTGTGGGGAGGTAAACGGGAAGCTTGGCAGGGACCTGGAGTGTGTCCACCCAAAGGTGTCCCCCCGCCTCCTCCGTACATTGAGCCTTGCTGTCTGGATTGGCAATTGATATTGCTGGAATAACCCAATGACGGACTGTGGAGTAAGAGAAGTAACAAAAACATGACAAATTTAGGAGAGCAAAAAAACTTGCTGAAAGACTGAAATATAAATATCTCCATGAAGATGCTTTGGGATGTTTTTTATTGTTAACTCTGAATATGTGAAACTTTTTATTAACTTATTTTTGTTAAATATAATGCACATTCTTTGAGCCACATATCGTCAACCTGATGAACAGGTGACATTTTTTGCTTTGTCACCATCTGGGGTGGTTTTAAGGATTTATCACGAAATGAAACCTTATAATCTGACAGTATATTAAACACAGTGAATTTTTAGATTACAATACAACAAACAATAACTTCAAATTAAACTATGCTTCATGTTAGCATGTTAGTTGGACATTTCTACAGGCTTTCAAATACATTTTGGAACCAACAAATAGAAAAGACAGATATCTGACCTCATGGCGCTCACTGAGAGATGGCCGTAGGAACTGGCCCCGTTGGGGTTGCAGCGCGAGTTGACAAAGGCCACCAGGGAGTTGGGCGAGGTCCTTATGACTGTCTGCAGGTCTACACTGGCATCAGACAGGGGTGAGATGGACAGAGCTCTCTTTTTACTCAGCTTCAGCATGGAACGAGGTGTGGAGAATCTCGAACCTAAAGGGGATAGAAGACAGGTTAGATTTTATAATGATTACATTTGAAATTTTTTAAAATTTCGATAGTGCAAGCGTGTTTCCTTACCATCACCTGACCCAATCTGATCAGAGCCAGGCTGAACCTGACAGAAGTTGTGATGCGAGGACATCATGTTGTTCTGGTTACAGTAGGGGGTGCTGTTGCCACCTGCGGGACATTCCAGACAGAAACTCTGAAACATCCATCCATTATCTGTACACTGCTTAATCCTCACTAGGGTCACGGGGGGGCTGGAGTCTATCCCAGCTGACTTAGGGCGAAAGCGGGGTACACCCTGGACAGGTCACCAGTCTATTGCAGGGCTACACTTAGAGACAGGCAACCAAGCACACTCATGTTCACACCTACGGACAATTTAGAATCACCAATTAACCTCAACATGTTTTTGGATTTGTGGGAGGAAGCCGGAGAACCCGGAGAGAACCCCCACTGCAGTGGCCCCACCTTCCGGCGACCTTCTTGGTGCGAGGCAACAGTGCCACCAACTGCGCCACTCTGAAATATGCCACTGCAAAGATCCACTTTACTTTATTTATTATGCAGGGAAACTGTGGGTTTCTGTAGCTCAGAGAGTCAGAAAGAAGCCAGTATGCACTTGTTTAAAATTTCAGCAACACATGATGTCAGTCTGCAGTCCTGTGCATTTATTTAAGGTTGGCTAAACAGCAGGCATGTCATTTGAAGTGTTAGGTACAACTGCAAGAACGCTTTTAGATTTTAGCTTTCCTGGTATGAAAAAGGATCATTCATTGTGCTGGAAGGTCATCTAGTCTGGACTCTTTCATCTTAGATTTTTTTTGATGGTAAGTAACATAAAGTAGAAACAGCACAAAGGGATCATAATGCCAAGCGTCATCATTTACACTTGTCGTTTATTTGACAGTTTTGAACTCACTCAGACATAATTGTGCATGTAATAAACATCTGGTATTATTACCTACATACATTGTTAACTAAAAACCACATTACCACACAAAGCTGTAATCTACATTTCTATTTTATGACATCAATCAATTTGATCTTCACTTCACTTAAAGTAAACTGAGTAATTTAGTCCAACCTGCTGTTTTACTGCAGTTCCACACTGCAGAGTAACAGACGCATTTATGTCTCAGTAAAACAACCAGCCAACTTCTGATCATTCCCTTTTCTAGAAATCTGCAGAGATTCAGTTCCAGTCTCTCAGGTATCCTTAAGTCCAAATCAATAGCAGCTGTGAGATTAAGGAGACGTAAAAGATACCGTGACTCACCCTCCGTGGGCGGCATGCCCCTGTGGCCCATCATACTGTGTGGCGGCGGGGCTTGAGGGGGCCTCATGTATTGATCCATGCAGTGGCCAATCCCCTGCCCTGGTCCTGATCCATGAGTCATGCTGGGAGTCATGGGATTATACATAGTGTGGCAGTCTTGAGGGGGGCCGTCGAGGAGCGGTGCGCGCAGTGAAGACACATCACTGTAGGGGGACTGGTCCGACGGGACTAGGCTGCAAGTATCAGAGAAACACAGCTACAAATGAAAGAATCTCTAAAGAATGTAGAAGCTATGACAAGACAGGATGGGAACTACACAGCTCATGATAAGACAAACTTTACTATCCCAGAGGGAATTTGTCTTGAGCACATACAGTAACTGCTGTTAAAATACACAATAAATAAATACATCACTCATACACACAATATCAACAATACATACAGACTGCTATCAACTGACACATGATGAAAGATTTTCTGTTTTGCAAAGGTCCAGAGAACTAACTGAGATTTCTAGCTGTCAGTGTCTTGTAGCACCAATTAATATTATCTTTTGTCATTTCTATTCCTCTTAACCTCATGAAAAGATGATTTAGACAATAAATTGTGTACTTTTGATGTAGCAAAACATTAATTGATAAAGGTGCAGTTGATAATGCTGAAAGTCACTTAGAAGCAGAGAGTGTCACAGTAAAAGTTCGTAAGCAGTATTGACCTTCTAAAGTGACACAAAAAAAAGAATTTGAGACTGAGAGATAAAATATTTTTAAAAAACTCAGCAATACTTTACAAAAATGAATGCATACATAGAAATTTGCTGTTTTAAGACAATGTGAAGTTGAAGTCCATAAAAGTTCATCACTAATCTATTGCGATGTCTCCTTCCCACCACTAGATGGTGTTTGATACTTATTTTGGTCTGAATCGTGGAAACTTACTCATCTGGGTTTTCCCCTAACCCAAACTACAAAAGTGAAGCCTCATTGGAACTTTCCAGTCTTGTCATGAATTTCAATGGATTCTCTGACGTTTCCTCGGCCTCCCTGGTTAGTTCAAAATCTGTGTCTCCTGTTCTTTCCCTCTCGCTCCTTATTCAAAAAGGGACAGACTTCATCTATCCACCTTCTCCTAAGTCGCCCTCTCAGTTCTTTAATTCTTTCACCGCAACGTGTATTCCACACAGGAGCTTAATCTGTCTTCTCTAATCCACTCTGCTGGTTCCCCCCTCGAATTTACCTCCCTCCTATTCTCACTTTTCCCCCTCTTCTCCCATTCACCCCTTCTATTGTACTTTTCTGTCTCTCCCTCTCTTTCTCTCTCTCTCTCTCTCTCTATCTCCCCCTCTATCCTTTTCTATCTCTTTCTATCTCCTCTTCCTTCCTCCCTCCTCTGTTTTTTCTTAGTCCTGCCCAGCCACCTTTCTCTCCAACTCTCTCTGCTTCTCCCTCACTCTGGGTAACCTGAGTGGGGCGCGAGGCAGTCATGCAGAGCGCAGCGGGGCCTGGTCAGCCTGTAATTAGCAGCTGTCAGAGAGAGGCCGAGTCCACCCGCAACCTGGGTGGCATGAGGGAGGGAGGGAAGGAGGGAGGGAGGGAGGAGGAGGGGGAACAGGAGGATAGAGGAGGAGTGAGGGGCTGAGCCAGCACTGAGTCCACAACAATTGTAGGGAGACCTGGGCTTCTGCATCCTCAGAATATCTGTGTGATTAAAATAAGAACAAGTTTCTGAGCCTCGAGATGAGGATCATGTCCGCGTAAGAACAATATGTTGGCAAAAAGAATGTAGAACGTCATCTGTAGCAAGATCTAGAGGGGTGAACATGCCTATTTGCTTTCTGTGTGTGAGATATGAAAATAGGTGTAATTCTTTGCAAAAAAAAATGACTGGAAAGAACCTCTAGTACCCAGCTCCAAAATGTGCCAACCAGCAGCCCCAAATCTTTACACATCTCCCAAACATGAAAAGAAACGTAAATGTACAACAATCTGTGGGTTTTATGGTGAAAGGAGCAATCACACGCTTCCCAAAGTCTTGTCACAGTGAGGTTGCCAGGTTTAATAACTTTGTGACTGCATGGAGACAAAATCCTACCTATCTGGCAACCCTGTGCTGTGGCTGGAGAAGTTGTACAGAAGTGCTAAGCAGTGTTCTTAATCATGAAAGAGCTCAAACATGTACATGCTTCTGCAGAGTTTGACAGATCAATGAGCCAAGATGATATATTTAGTTTAATTTTGTGCAGGTATGCTGGTATCAGCATGTAAGTGGGCTGGTAAATTTTAAACATGTGGCACAGAAAATGTCAAATTGTATGTGTAAATGCTTTTTTGGCAGACTCTACATGTAACACTCCCTGAAACCTCAAATGTCAAGGCTGGATTAAACAAATAAGGTATAAGTTGTAAATATGTAAGCTCTACATTGTAGTTGCTAGTAGGGCCACGTTTTATTGAATGCTATTTGACAATGTTTGACTATTCTTTTACGTTTTTATCAAGTTAAATAGTTGTGGCGGCTACAGTAGAGCTGCAGAGCAATGAATGAGGACAGGGTAACTGCTGTCTTACCCTCTGGAGGGCTGGCTGGGTGAGGTCTCATAGTAGTACAGCCCTTGGTGTGGCTGCATGTCCACTGGCATTGGAGCTCCGAGACCTACTGCTCCCCTGGCACCCTGGACCTGACACCGAGAAGAGACAAGGACACGGTGGTGAGGGTGAGGAACGGCAAACCAAACAAACCCAGCCTAACCAAACAAAACTAAACTCCACCAGAGGAGAAAAAAGCCAAATACACAAGAACAATTGTGGTCGGAGCAGGAAAAAAAGAATACGTAGGATGTTAATAACAGACCAAACCGAACCAAGCAAAACAGTTTAAGGGCAAAATAAGCTCTCTGAAAAGCTTGAGTCATACTTATTTTAAACAGTGTTAGTTCAAAGTGCTGAATCCATTACTTGAGAAAAATGAGCGAGTAGATGGTTAGGAGTGAAATGTTCTTTAGCATCTGAGGGGAAAGCACTCGCAGTGGATTAGTTAATGTTTTGAATGTTTAATCTTATTTGCAAAGTATGTTATAGCTAAAGCCAACAGTGCAGTTGATGACAAGGTCTGATTTCCATCGTTAACAAGTCCCATAATATAGAAATGATATAAAAAAGAGAAAAACAATCAAATCTGAGAGTAGAACAAAAGAAATAACTTTGATTCCAGTTATATTAACCAAAAAATGGGACTTAAAGCTCAACAGAGCAGCAGTTTTGGACTCAATTTGAGCCTGAGAATCAGGGGGAATGAAACATATTTTTAACACTGCACTGTGAGAGCTTTCAGTAATCTTCCAGCGGGCACAGACAAACAACTGGACTCCGTCTAGTACAGAAAGAACCTAGAGAAGCCAATGATGTGCATTCATTGTTCTGAAATAAAAATGTGTGAGGCTGTGTTTGTCTTGTATATATTGGTTGAATAAATATGATCCCTCAGAAAATAAGAGAGTGAATCCTTCTGCAGCCGCAGAAGAATGGAAATAAAAGCTGGATTTATTAGGATAAATTAAATTTTTAAAAAAATTGCAGTATGATTAGTGAAAACTGCAATAATTAGTCAGTGAATGGACATTTTATGGCACAGACAGACTCTGAGCTCTGGATATGGACTCATTCAAGAAATGTGTTTTTTCATCATTTTCAGTTGTGTATTTCCAGCAACACTGTTAACTTGGATGTAAGATTTTAAATAAGCAACAGAGGCAACTATATAGGTTACAGGTACTAAAACAGCAGGTTGTGTGGTGGTGCTGATGTGCCCAAAACACACTCCTACAGATTAGACAAAAGCCCGTGACACAAACAGTGGGCTTGGCTGTAATCTCTCTTCTCTAAACACAGTCGCGCACCTCAAACACTGCTGACAGACGGTGAAAAAAATTGTTGCACCTTCTCTGCAAAGCCGCCATCAGCGGGGAAGAGGCACACAGAAGCAGAAAATCTGGGTTTTGCCTTAAAGCTTAAAAGACAAAAGTTTAAGGGATGCTGGCAAACACAAACAGAAAAAATGAAAGCAGGACAAAGTGGCCTTTTGTGCGAAACTCATATTGAGACGGTATCTTTCAGCAGGAGTGTATGTGTAAGGTAACTCTAGCTGAGAGATCTCTGGAACAGGCACCTGCTCATTACATCCAACCACATCAGTGCAGGTACTAATAGTTGGGACTGTTGGTTCTTACATGTTTGGAGAAGTAATTAGGGCCAAAAAAATCAGACCAATGTCTTAATAACGGCAAATAAAAAAAAAGGCAAAGAAAATGTCTATGAGAATCTATCTTCTATTAAAATAGCACAATCAGTTATATACTAATTCTATAAGCATTTGCTGTACTGACTAAACAATCTGTATTTCAGTTTATACATTTTTAGACATTTAATACAAATATCTACTATTATTTAAACATGCAAAATGTACATGTTGAACTCATAGCATAACAAATCTGACTTTTGCATGCTGCATTCTTGCCATGCATGTGGAAGCAAAATATCACGTTGCTGCTGTTTATGTGACAACTTCTCAAACCCAAACTGGGAGAGCTCCTGTCCAGTGCACATGAAAGCTCTATGGTTTCAGTGTAACAGGTTGCCAGGCCTGTTATGTAGTAGCACAGGTGTTAAAAGGGCAGTAGGGACCTATTTAAGCCCACAAGCCACCAGGGGGGATTTGGTACACAAAGTTAGCGAGTGGCTAAATTATGTGGGCGGTTCGGGGAGCTAATTGCATATATTCAGCCCAGGCTTGAGATGTGTGTATGATAATTAGCCGGAAGTGCTAAATAGATAGATAGATTAAACCTTTATTGATCCCACAGCAGGGAAATAGAGAATCTTAAATAGAGACCTTGCCGAGCATCTCAGCTGTCCAGAACCAATAAATACCAAGAAGGGGGTCCCCCAGACAGCCTGACAAACACACACATACACTCACACACAAACTGCCACACCTGTCAGTCTCGCCAGGGGGTAGCACAATGATCCGGTGGCCACCAAGTCTACAGAGAATGTGTGTGACAGTGAGCGTACTGAAAGCAGTTTAGACTGTGTAAGCCCAGTAGCAGGTGTGTATGAGGAGAGAGATTTGGAGACAAGTGCATTTGCATCAGAGTGTGTGTGCATGTTTAAATATGTGTGCGGTGGAAAGTGGGCTTGACATGACAAATGGTGGCGGTGGATCTCAGAGTATGAGTGAATAATGCATGAGCCCACCTGCACATAAGCAAGCTGGAATTTTTTTGAAAAAATATGTTTGCAAGTGTTTCCCCAGGGAGTGAGGCAGCGAGTGAGTGAGTAGTGCTGCTGTAGCTCTATGTAGACACACACTAAACCTTGTCCTGTGTAATTATTTTGCACCTTACATAGCTTACTCTCTTATCCAGAAAAAGTCAACAGCATAAATGTTTACCAAGTCGGAGCAGACCTGCCTCGATAGATGTTTCCATACAGAATTTGCAACAGCAAATACGTTAAGATTTGATTTTTGTTACTGGTAGGCAAAATATTAGAAACACCTGTCAGTTTAACGCAATACTGTTTAACAACATGACAAACTGTAGCCTAAAAAGATGATCATACAGTTGAATCAACACCTCAACACATGCAAAAATTGAACATTACACTAAAGAAAAAAGTGGGATTTATCACATGACTTTAAGGTAGAAAAGTCTTTTGCAGCTTTACACTCATCATTACAGATTGTGTGCTTATATGAATCTACCTAACACATGGTCACATGTATGTGAGATAGATAGATAGATAGATAGATAGATGGATGACTTCCTGCGCATGTGGTGCTGACACAGGTGTCGTGGCATTGTGCTATTTTAGGTCGGTATTTTGTGAGAAACTCTGAGGGAGTTTGCTCCTCAGTGTAATTTTGTGGTGCTGGGTTTGAGAGGGATGGGGCAGCAGCATATTAAAAACCCCAAGGCCATAAATCAAGCGGCTAACTAAACAAGTCTGCTCTGCTGTGGCACAGCAAACTGGGCAGGAACCAAGGAGCTGAGGATGAGGACAGGATGTCCAGCCACTTTCTCCACCCAAAAACCTCCACATTCAAACACTCCTGGTTCACTAACCCCGCAACATCCCAACCCCATACAACCCCAAACATCTGTAACCTCACACAGTGACACTGTCCTCGATATCATCAGCAACACACAGGAATCCAAGTAAAACAGGACGTGAATACAGCGTTTATGGCAAACAATTGTATGCGACGAATGGTACTGTGAAAGAAAAGGTGTGTTGCAAAAATGAGAGACCTCAGTGATGTGAAATCTAATAATCTATTAAACAACTAATAATTTAATGTTTTAAGTGTGTTGTTTTGGTGTATATTGGATTCTGCTCTGAAAAAAAGGAAACATTTTTTAAAACCATAATTTAGGGGTGCTATGCAATTTTTTCCACTGTGAGACAAATTCCTGAATGGCTTTTTAAAGTACCTGCTTGCAGCTGGATGCTGATATTAGCTGAGTTTACCTCGATCACTGGATATGTAACAACACCAAGAAGTCCTGACTGCAGTGTGGCCTAATAAATTTCCATTCCAGCTTACCTACTCACTCAAACCAACACAGCTCACCACCAATAAATAAAATTTGGTTTTGTGTCCTCAGTGGGATATCACTCATTCAATGTCAGAAACACTACCACTTACCCATTAGACACCGACCAGGCAGCAAAAGCTGATACTAAGTACAGCAGCAGATCTGGCCACAGGTTGTCTGTGAGAGCAATCAAACATTTACGGATAAAAGCAGATTTAAAGCCACACCATGTAATTTTAAAAGAAGAAATACCACACTGTTATCAAAAATTATTACTCGACTTCATGCCCAATATAACCAATTTTTGTCCTATTGAGTGCACCAAGATGTTTTTCTGTTATAGCCTTGTTAGTTGTGATATGACGATGGACTTATTGTAGCTAACGATAATTAGGATTGAAAACTGTGCGTAGATATTGGCCTAAAAATCACATTTTGCTGATCTTATTACTCTTCTTTACTGTTGTACTATATTTTGGCATCTTTAGTGCCCTGTATCTTTCATTTCTGGCCATAAGTGAAACCAGTTTAGCTAAAGTTAAATTAGATCCACATAAACCCTAAGCAGTTTCTGGACATTTTTTACTCACCATGAGCTCATTTTTCACTGTAACATTACGTCCAGCACCTCGGTAAAAAACAAACAAACAAACAAACAAAAAAACACAACATAGCTAGAAATAAAGAAAGCTGAAAAAGTGCTTGTTTTACAATATCACAAAGTTACAATATCATAACTAAATTTAAAAAAAACAAAAACAAAAACGCTTCAATCAACACTTTTTTCAAGTGCCCACAAATGTTGCAAATTCTGGGGGGAAAAAATTGTGGCTTTATATATTCTAAATATTTTACTACTTACATTAAAATTCTTAAAAAAAAAATAATGATCCCCCATTTGCTCTGTGTAAACACATCCTGCAGTTCAACCCAGTACAAGTTAAAGGCCCCTGAAGCTTAGACACTCACTGTTGGTTGCAGAGTCACCAATGGCTTACGAGTAGCACCAAAGAGCACAGAATTCACTACAGTTCACTTTTGTTGAATTTTTGAATGAGAAATGTAGCATGAATTGATTTTGATGAACTATTGCGATTTTAGGCCTAGATTGTGTTAAGTTTCCAGACAGCAGCGGTAGTCACACAAGATTAATTGAAGGGCATTGGAAAGTTGAAAGATTCTCTGTTTTTAAAAGTTTCTGGCTCTGACAAATTGTGAAATGTTTGTGATTGTTTAAAAGATTACGTGACTTTAATATCTGATGGTGAGATTTGGGGTTTATGTGGTTAAACAATATGTGACAGAAATCTGTAGCTTACCTCAAAAAAGGCACAAAATAATGTTTAAATGTTGAACTATTCAAGTATGTGTTTTATTTCTTATGAATTCAACTTTTCTGTATGTTGAGGAAATATGTGTCTTTACGCTATAGTCTGACTTTCAGAAGCTGAGGCACGAATCACTATTAGCTTGGCAAATATAGTAGTACACTTGTTGCAGGGATCTGACCGGAGCACACTGCATGGCCTTTGGTGCATATTTGTCCCGCTAGATTCAGTTCTCAGGTGATAGTTTGTGTTTGTGGTACACAAAGAGCAACATTGTTTAGTCTTGCCCAGTTTGGTCATTTGTGACATTCCCATAAAGTGCTGATCCTCCTCCCTCTGAGGAAGTCTCCAGAGAGGACAGACATTTCCACAGGTCACTGGTCATGTCAGACAAAAGGTCTGATCCGGCCCTGCTCCGCTCTACTTCTGCACTAGTCTCCTCTTGGGTGTAACACTAAACTGGGGCTCACACATGCTCCCCCCCCCCCAATCCCTCCTCGGCCAATATAAAAAGCAGCATCTAATGACATCCCCTTTCCTCTTAACCTCATTTCTGCTCCACTCTCAGATGGGAATGTGAGTATACAGTATGTACACTTGTGTTTGTTGGATAATCTATTACTTGGACAGCATTTACATGCACAAAACAACCTCAATAAAACTCAACATCTCTGGAACATGATGCACGAAGTATAAACATCCATTTGAAAGTACTTGTGCTGCTCGTTCTCCCTCCACCCTCTCCTTCGTTCTCTGCCGTCCTTCCCTCTAGTTCTGCCTTTTCCATTGCTCTGTATCTCCGGCTATCTCTTGCTTCGTCTTCTCCCCCGCTGCCTCCACCCTCATTCCCTCACTCCCTCTCTGCTCATTCCTGCTCTCGCGAACTCTCCCTCACCCCTCCCCCCTCCTGGCGGAGCTGCAGTCGAGGTGGGTGTTCTCTGGCTGTTATGACTTGAGAGACGATAATGGCAGCTATAATGTAGCCAGCCGTTCCTGATGTGGCTGGGCTTGTGGGGGATTCTGTTGTGTTAGGGCTGGAGACGACGGAGCGAGGGGAGGGGAAGGTGGGGGGAGAACGGAGGCGGGGCTCAGGCCCTCAGCCAACCACAGTCCAGACTCTACCTCGTTTTCTCCTTCTTCTTCTTCTTCTTCTTCTTTTTTTTTTTCACCCTCCTCTCCTTTCTTTCTCTCCTCTCACACCATCTTTTTCTAGCCCTGTTGTTTTCCTTCGGTGGTAAACTTTGTTTTTAAATTCTGGCTTTGTTTTTGTAACCCCCACCACCCCACCCAACGCAGACTCTCCTCCTTTCCTGCTTTTCTCCCCCACCCACCCCTGTGTTTTTTACCCCTTTTACCCAGACTCCGTGAATTCCTCACAGCTGCTGTAATGTGATGGGGGCCAATGGTGTGACCACTGAAAGGCCACAGGGCTGGAGACATCACTGTAATGTACAGTAAGCTCTAATCACTGACCTGCTGTGGGGAAGATTAATGTCATATCTACTTATGAACAGACATTTTGAGATGGTACCCATTAAAAATCTGTATCTAAGACTGACATTTTCAAAAGATACCAAACGTAAATAGGCCTCATTATGAAAAGCAAATGAGAAGGGCCTGGAAATAGTTCAGTATTTTTGTTAGTATCATGACAGCATTATACCAATATGTGCTGCCAAATTTCACAATTACAAGTGAATATCAGACAGTCGTATTTTTTTCAACTTTTAATTGTTGCTACATTTTGACATTATGAGTAGGTACAATATGTCATGCTTACGCAGTTGCAAAAGGTTTTCCCATCAATTACAGTCTGAAAATTGAGTTCTGTTTGATTTATAGCATAACAATGTGACATTACATGGCACAGTTTACTGCCCTGACAGTCAGTGTGGCTGTTTTATATGGGATTTTGTCCTATTTTGCCTCATCAATTTGAGAAAAATATTCCAATTTATATTGAGACTGACTGATTCCAACTGTATAACACTGGCTTATGCAAATAGACATAGCGTAGATGTGGTCTTGCAAAATCTAGTCTAGGAAACTTTTTCTTATTGCAATGGTTTGGAGGTAATTTCACCAAAAAACGAGTAGGATTGAATCGGTAAATTCTAATTTAGTACAACAGAAATCATTCTGGCATTAAAGACTTGACAGTGTGACAGTGTCAGAAATGTGCTTCTACACTGTAAAACCATAAAACTTTCAAAGTTAGGAACTTGAATCCTTCCCATGACATGAAATACTGCTGATGATGTTTGATTTAAGAGAGGGAGACTACAAAGTTGTTATGTGGCACCCGTGTCGAGAGAGAAGAATCCATGAAATCCTTTACTAGACTGGCACTGTCGGTTATTACAGTCGACACCATAACCCCAGCTTCAACCCCACTGATTCACACCTCACATATCCCTGTACTGTAAACTGCGGGCTGAGGGAAGCTGTGGTGGTGATGTCTCACTGCTGGGGTTCTCACCTTGTCAAAATGGCAGAATGAAACGTTGATCCCTTGTTGCTACACTGGCGAAGTGACTGACGACAGACATCAGGGCACTAGAGGGCTCCTCAACATGACTAAAACAGTAGAAGCGGGAGGTAAACCAAGTACAGCAGAAAAGAGTGGAGCAAACAGAGCAAAACCCATAAAGTATTAAAGCTTTAGTGAACCCTTATAATGCTCATTCAAGCTGAAAGCTACACATGATCAAAAGTTATGGTATGTTGCACAAGTGAAAAGGGTTATGCGCATTCTGTACAACTGTGAAGGGTGCAGAGAAATGCAAATAAGGTTCAATTCTATCTGAACACTCTGACAAAGAAATAATTTTGGTGCAGAAAGTACTGCCTTTACTGTCACATAAACAGTAAATAGCACCTTGGTTGCACAGTCATAATTACTGCGTTATCACCTTTGTACATGTTGGCTTGATCAGTCAGTGACTTGATAGTGTTTGTTTTAGGATTAGGAGTGGTTCAGCTCTCCATGTTTCCATTTGCCTGTACAAGCACCGTTTTGTACTGCTGGCCACCACACGTTTCTTAAAGCAGTTTGATTTTTGTCAGCTTGAACAGCAACTCCAAGATGACAGATGTGGTGTTACAAACACATGTGAGTGTGTTTCCTTCATCTTCAGCCCCCCCCCCAACTTGCTGTTCCTTCACTCTTTCACAATCCCACTTTTCCTCTGTCCTCTCTCTCTCTTTCTCTCTGTCTCTCTCTCTCTGGGCCACCCACCCGCCATCCTGCACATACCTGTGGTTTCCTGCACCCCGCTCCTCGTTCACCCTCCTCTCTTTTTACCTCCAGACTTTTCCTCCTCTTAGACACACACACACACACACACACACAAAAACATACACACACACACACACACACACTCACACACCTTCCTATTTTCTCAGTCTACCTAGTAACGAACTCTTGTCCTGTCTTTCCCGCTACCTTCTTCTACTACTTTCCACAAGTCTGTGTATCGGATAGGTAATGCCTCGACCACAAGTATTTCTTTGAACTCCTTTTAAGGAGGAGAAGCAGAGGAAACAGGGGGAGGAAGAGGAGGGAGAGAAGGATGGATGGATAAAGCAGATGAGGAAAGGTTGATTCACACAGCTGGCTCCCAGCTGTAGACCGAGGCAGCTCACAGAACTGCTCCATCTATAAACAAGCAGGAGCCCAACCCCCAATTTAAAAAAAAAAAACCAACAGAGCTTTGTCATTGTAAATCCAGCACTCCTCTTCACCTTCATCAGTGCTCCTGAACATCACCCAGCTGCTTGTTGCTCTTGTCCTTCCTTCTTTTTTGCAGCTTTATGTCTTGCCTTACGGTTTTTTGGCCACTGATGCTATACTGTCACTGTGGCAATTAAAGTACATTTTATTTTTCAGTCAATCATCTCCCCGATATCAGCAACAGGAACATGTCCTGTGCAGAAATCCACTGAAGCTGCCAGCTAACTTCTGAAATAGGGAACAAAAACCAGATAATAATCTGTTCGGTTTATAGAAAGACCACAGTGATTATAAGAAAAATAATAATCCTAACAGTCTTGGGTGGGCAGGCAATATTTATAGCCGGCCTGCTGCTACTTATATTCCTTAGCTGTATAACACAGCTGGACGCGAGGGAGGAGAGAGAGGAGGTGGAAAACTCATGAGGAAAAAGACAGAGAATCGAGAGACAGACAGGCTCTGGGGATGGAAGCGGAGGCTGTGTGTGTGTGCGGAGGGGCGGACAACCGATGCATGTGTGTGGCTGAGCGCAAGACAGACAAAAGAGAGACAGGCCAACACACGGCGCTAAGCATGCCTTCGTGTGTTTGTGTGTGCATGTGTGTGTTTGTGTTCGGTGTGTGTGGGAGAAACCGCGGCTCGGTCCCTCCAAAAGTACGACAGCAGCAGACGAGAGCTGCAGGCCACCAGACGAACACAGTGACCACAGCTCTGCGAGCCTCTCACAGAGAGGAAACAAGGAGATATACGACACAGACAACACAGCCATAAATCTGAACAGACAGGATTAATCAAGAGGAAGCTATGGGAAATTTGTTGAGTGCTCAGTTTTCTGTGCTGAGCTCTTGTTTTAGGGATCTGAAAGGTGAAACACCTTTCAGAGTGATCGCAGAAGACAACAGCATGGATGGATAGGAAGGGAGATTTAAAGGCAGGGTCAATCTCAGAAAGGCAGGCACTGAATGCAATGACTGAAACTTGGTGCCACCTGCATCAATATTTCGTGCCAAGAGACATACAGGAGTTTTCCAGTTTAAAAAAGTCTCCAAAGGAAGTGGCATTTGTCAGATTATTAATTTTTTCAAATCTGTCTCATTTTCAAGTTTAGCCACAAAAACCACTTCATTATGTTTAGGAAAAGATCACGGCTTTGATCAAACACACCCTTTCACAACATTACCCACATACCAAGGAAAACTCTTCATTACCTGAAAGTAGTGAACATGGGACTATGGATTCATGGTGTCTATTTAGTGAATTTGTCTATTGGGCTAGCCGGCATGTTAACATGTGGCATCCAAGGGAACCCAGTGTGTTCAAAAGTGGGGTCCTGAGAAAGCAGCAGTCTGTGACAAACTGGCGGTGAAAATGGGCTCAAATGTAGATGCAGACAGTCAAACTAATAATTAGAAGTTCACACAAATTGCCTAACTGGAAAAGACAAGTTAGCAGCAACAGATAAAAACACTCTGTCTCCTACTGTAGCTGCAGCATCATTTATGGTGGTCTTCGTGAAATACACCATTTGTATATAGAATTCACATTTGAAACAGCCAAGAGATGAATGTCAGAAATAAACATGTAGCCAAGAGTATCCCCTTTCTAGCCAAGATATTGTAGACTTTTTTTTTTATTTGCTCAAATGAAACTCCAAAAAAGAGAAGGACCAAACTTGAGCATTTAAATCTTTAGATATGTACGAGCACTTCACTGAGTTAGCATTGCACTACTATAACATTGCAAGTCTTAGAACTAGAGATATGAGTCCTTTCTACACACAGGTTACACTACAATGCCGCTAAGAAGACCCTTCATTATGCCGCCTTTGCTCATTCACACTGAACCAAACAAAGGTGGTGCAATGCCGCCTCACTGTGTGCTTTCATGTAGGATGATGGCGTCCCGAAATCAGAGGAGTAGCACAACAGCGTCACATGTTCCGCCATGCCAGCTCTCCTTTCCGCTCGACTCCGCTGTGTGGTTACCTCCACTGCTGTTTAAAGGCATGAAGGAAATCACAGTCTGTCTTTCACACAGAACAGTGAGGCGGAATAACGGTGCAACAATCCCGCCTTGAACAGGCCGTGTGAAAGGGGCTATTGTCACTTTTACTCCACGTATTCTTCTTCTTTGTTAGAACCTGGTGCCTACATTACCCACAATCCATCCCAACAACCAAAAGTTCAGTTAAAATCCGAGCAGTCGTGCACACGTGTGGAAACTTGTCTTCATCAGTTCTTAGACTACATGGGCACACCTGTGCGTGTCTGTGTGAAGGTTTGTATGTGCACCCTTGATAGGGGTCATCGTGTTATATGGTGTTAAATCATCGCTTTTGCGCTTTTGCTTCCTCACATAAGCATTCACTTCTTTTCTCCTGTAGCTCCTCACCTTGTAACATAAAAAGGAAAACCCTTTCACATTTATACAGCTGCCTTTTTTTTTGTTAAAAAGGATTCGCAAAAATGTCAACATGTGAAAAACATGATCTTCTCGAGAAAAAATGTGCTTACACTGGTCTCAGTCCACAACTTATCTTCCTCGTGTGCCCACAGGGAGTTTGCAGTAAACTATAAATCACACGAAAATTGATGACTCATGCAATCTTGATGACAAATTTGTTGACGTGAAACAGTAGGGATTAAAAATGATCTTCTTCTTCATTCTCCTTGCCATTTAGTTGAACAAGCCTTATCAATTTCCACAGTGAACAAGTTACAGAGCAGTACTGTAAGCTGAAATGCGCACTTCTCTTGTGTGGTCCTCCTCAAAGTTGCTGACTTCATAACTAATATATTGCAGGCGTTTAGTTTAATACCCAGATGTTGGTAGGAGAAAGGCATCCGGGCCTGCATTAGCTTTTAATTGGCTGGGATCCCTGAGCTGATGTTTGGGGCTTAGCATGTGACTCAGGGTGACACACACAAAGAAGCAAAAGCGCTCCACACGCACGCACACACGCACGCACGCACACACGCACACACACACACACACACACATTCCCTGAACGAATGAAAGGCTTGGCTGGGCCATGACAGGGCGGCAGTCTCATATGCTGTCAGGAAGAGACGAGTCATGGCTGTCCAGATGAGTCTACAAACTAAACAAACACAGACGCATGGAAGCATAAACACACTCCCATGCACGCACGCACGCACACACTGAGTTACATCTTTGAGATCCCAGGACTGACTGACGCCATGCTGCTGACGGTTGCGCCAAGCAGCAGCCATGATATCTGTCGAGTGCATTATTACAGTGTGAATTTAAAAAATACACATTAGAGATAGAAAAAGGGACAGTTAGGAACAGAACAAGAATCACAGAATGCCTGCTACATTACATTTCTTGGTCACAAATGACAAACCTACACAAGTAAGGTTAATTGTCAGTGTGTGTGTGTTTTGGCTTGTTTGTGTGTGTGTGTGTGTGTGTGTGTGTGTGTGTGTGTGTGTGNGTGTGTGTGTGTGTGTGTGTGTGTGTGTGTGTGTGTGTGTGTGTGTGAGACAGACAGAGTCTTGAGTTCCCACCAGGCCTGTAATTAAGTGGCATTAACATAACTAAAAGGCAACAAATCAGCTAATCAGCTGGCTGTGAATTCGGGTGAGGAGCTTAAAACACACACATACATACACACACTCACACACACACAACCACACACACATGGAAATACAATTATTACAGCCACATTTTAGGTTGTTGCTCTCAGATAAATGCAGAATTTGTAAAAATCAAAAACATATGAGGAATTTCACAAATCTAAACTGCAGCTCGTTTACATCGATTGTGAAATCAATCCTTAAGTTGGGAACACATTTTACAAGATTTTCTCATTTGTCATTGTGGGCGACCCCACACATAAAGAATGTTTTCGACGTTGTTGGCACTTATTGTTTCTCATTAAAGCATTAGCGGCACACATTGCATGCTAGCAAGAGTCCAGACTGACCTCAGAACTGTCACTCAGACATTTCCCTTGATGTATTTGGAGCAGTCTCTTGCATATAAGTAAGTCTCCTGACACTTGTTTAGAGATGAATAATAGAAGTTTAAGAAAAACAAACAGAATCTTGTGAAAAATAGCTGAATGAGTGAACGTATGGTGAGTCAGATTTGCAGGATTTTTATTTGTTTGTCACATTAGTAAGCATCATGATAAATCAACAGGTAAATAACTATTTTTATGTTTCTGTAAGTGAATGTAATTGATAATTTTGACTACTATGTACTACTTTTTTCTGGCGTTGCAGCAGGATATGTTGACTGATGTCAGACATAATTAAAAAAAAAAAAAAAAAAACCTAATTAAAAATGTAGAGATTGACAGAAATAAGCCCCATACGTTATGATAACTGTGGAAAATCTTTGTTGTGAGTAATGGCCTTAGATGCATCTGCTTATAGGCCTTTTCACTTCAAGATTCAAGAATCAAGATTAACTTTATTGTCCCAGGACTTATGCGAACTGAGTACGCATAAGGCAGAAAATGCACACAAACATTTGCAGCAGCACAAGTAGCCCGGGTTGCAGCAGTGCAGCACCACCGGAAGTAGTTGAGAAGACTTGGGTTTCCTCTGTCTTCTGTCTTCTGTCAGCTCCTTTCAGAAGCTGGTACCGAATCAAGTTCCAGGTACTCGCAGGATGGCTCATGATGGGTCAAGCAACTGCTGCTCATGATTTGTCACACAAATGCGTCGCCACATCTCAGCGATTAGCGAGTTTTACAGTACGTCTTCATTCAGCGTACTAGGTCAGTGTGGGAAGAGGGGAAAGTAATTGGATGTGGAGGAAACAGTCAAAATGTTGCATTTCTCAAGTTTGTATTCTGCTTGTTTAACAGGTGTTTGGCAAATTTGCTCGTTTGTAGAGCAGTAAAGGCTCTATGTCTGACTGACATTCATATGATGGCCATATTTTGGCACAAAGGCAACACCACATTGCTACAATTTCTGCTTTCATCGCCTTGATCTCTTTCAGCTGACTGGAGATCAGATATTGTGTCACTTGTAGATATCTGTAGCTGTTACAAGTTATGCCAGCTCCGTGTTTCTAACCCTCCTTGTGGTGTTTTAATATGTATGCAGAGTAGGATCCAATCCAGCAGATGCAATTTGGGGACTTATAGGTTACTAATGAAAGTCCAGCTTGACCATCAGGTGACTACACAAATTCCTTTTATTTTTTCAAACCATCAGATAGTAGCTGCAGTGTTTTTGTTGTTGTTGTTTTTTTTAAACTTTCGTAAGGACAGAAAGTGTGGTTTTGTTTTCATTTTTTATTTCTTTTACAAAAAGATACTCTAACACTAAGAGTCCTCTTTTAGTTAGATTTCTAAATGCCCTTTACCTGTGTAGCTTGCCTCACATAGTTTTGTTTGTACCTGTTACCATGGTTCCTTGCTAACACCTTGCCAATAATTTAATTTTTACCAAAAAACCCTTTAATAAGCTGGGTTAACACAGTGGCTGGGAGGTGTATATTTAGAATACACGTAAATAAAGAGTATTTATCCACTTCAAGGTATAAAAACATGAATCCGGAGCTGCTGCTAAGTTTTAGTCTCCAACCTCAGTGATTCTTCACTTCTTTGTTCACATATGCTGTATGAAGAAGGAATCAGAAAACATTCTTGGTGACTGCAGAAGCATATTGACAGTAATGTGTTGCAAAAAGCAGCAGTAAACAACAAGGTTTCAAAGCATTTAAATTCTTTGCAAATGTTTCATATAATGAATTCAACATGTTCCACAGGCATTAATGATACATGCAATGTGTTCTGGTGAGAAATTTTAAACGTAAACTATGCTGTGTTTGTTTACAATGAATACTCCCCTGGGTACATTTAAGATACAGTATGTGAAGTGTAAGAATGAGAGCCAGACAGCAGTTATCTAACTACTACAAAAGAGGTTTTGAGCTGGAGCCCACATCAAATCTTAAATGGTTCATCGTAAAAAATACCGGGGCACTGTAAAGTTGGAGCCAGTGATGCAGATTCAGGGGGAGCAACAAGATAAAAGAAAAGGTTTTCCCTGAAACAACAGAATCACAACAGTTTGAAAAGAGACCAGCTCAGACAAAAGCAATAAATTCTTTGTTACAATCTTGAGATTTAACCCTTTCAAACACAGCAAGCAACAATAACCAACAACTTTCACTTCTAAATTTTCACTATTTTCACATTTTATTTTAGTTGTACCTACTTAAATGGTGTTGGAACACGTCAACACCATGTGTGATCCAACAGGTTTGTTTTGACATTTGTTGAAGTCTGTATGAATAAAAGGGATTTCATATCCTAATCATATTTTGAAATCCATCCTTTTCATTGTATATAAAAGAAAAATGCTTACCACTTTTAAAGCACTGTTGTGTCCAAACAGTTAATGTTATTCAGAGTTCCTGGTTTCCATGTACATTTAGTAGAGGTCTGGCCACATAAAGATTAACCATCTGCCAAATGCTGCAGTTTACATCAGAAAAATGTTGGAGATGTTTTGCAATCGCAGCAGCTTTCTGCTATGTGTGCATGTAAACACAGATCCTATCTCATGTATGAGGAAGGGGCTCCCTTTCACCATGTCTCAGCTCTAAATTCTAGTTTGCATCACTGTGCAGTGCTCAGTGATGCGCAGGAAGCACTTGCATGCACGCATATAAAACACATGCACAAACACTCACTTGCTCTGTCACAGACTCAGTCCTATGCATACTGTACACAGTGCATAAATATTTATGCATGAACTGCCCGATATATCTTGAAAAAAGACACAGGTACAGATATACAAGTACGCAAACAGACACGGAGTACATTGAGAGAAAGGCTGATGACAGAGAGACCTGATGTGATAAACACAATAAGAAGGGCACAGTTTACGTCAGCAGCTACTGAATGGCTCACTTAAGATCTACACACACACACACAACACACACGCAGATACAACAGACACACAGATACAACAAACGGAAAAACGCTTATTACAGCCACTTTTGGCTTTGCTCTCAGATAAACGTAGTTTTGAAAACACATAGATCAAATTTACTATATATAGTTATTTTCCATTTTTTTCCAGTCTGGTTAAATTACAGATAATAACCAGTAAAATCACAGAAAAAAGTTTTGTTTTGACCACATATAATGACCACATTAAAAATCGGTATTTTTACAAGTCATTAATTCCTTTACAGTGTGTGATCATAAAATTACTTTGTTTTTTTTTTTTGTTTTTTTTTTGTGTTTATTTTTTAAATCAGATCAAATATAAAATACCTTCATTTGACAGATACTTGCCATTATTTCAATAGACTTTTAACATAGTATTCCACAATTATTTAACCTATTAGTTCTGACACTCTTGCTGCCACATTTTCAAAGTTTCTTTACAGATTTCTTTTACAGTGCAGAGTTGTTACCACTTGTTGGCTTGTGCTCTTTTAGGTTTGAAAACAACAGCAGCAACTGCTACACTAGAACAAGATGTAGATGAAGGCTAAATATCAGAACTTTTAAACCAGCGACTCATGCTTTAAAATGAGCACAAGTAAATTTTACTAAGCAGTGGCCAAAGCAAATTTATTTCTCATTTTCAAACTCTTTCTGACGTCAACAAATTTATTGACCTTTAAAAAGACTCTTAAAATACCTTTCACAGAAACGTCCAGGTTGTGATTTAGACTTTCTGAAAGTTTTAATATACCTAACTTGTTCTATATGGAAATGCCTAAAATTACAATTTACATGCCTAATATCAGCCAACTCAAACTTAATAGACACAGGATTCTGTTATATACAACTTATTATAATGTACTTTTTTTAAAAAGTTATTTTTGTGGCCTTTATTTGATAGTGCAGTGAGAGAGAGACAGGAAAGTGGGGGAGAAGAATGGGGGGAGGAGGTGTGGGAAAGGGCCATGAGCGGGATTCCAACTCATGACCTCCACATCGGGACTGTAGCCCTGTACATGGGACGCCAGCTCAACCAGGTGAGCTATAGCAGCACCCCATAATGTACTTTATTTTTAACAATCAGTTAACCAACTGTGCAATCACACTGCCAGTGCCAGCTGTTTGATGACACTGAACAGCTGGAAGTCCAGTCATCGCCACCTCCCATCCCATACAATATCAAAGCAACATAAAAGCAAGCAAAACAGGTCACGGACTATGTTTGTCTAACTGTTATTTTAATTTTGTGGCAAAACAATTAAAACATTTATATGTAAAAGGGTCAAATATACCTTCAATAAAAGTGTAATCCTCCAGTCAGTTATCAGTTATACAACAAACTAAACCTCAGCCAACATGTTTTTCTAGACTAAATTTTCTGGATTTTAAACTGTATAATAACTTTTCATGAAGTTCTGCTTAGGGCTCAACACTTGTCTTATGTAACTATTTAATTGCTGTGAGTCAAATTCCCCATGCTCAAATTTAGAATACATCTTGATCTTATCCGGAGTAATTAAAACAGGTTCACAAAAAACTAAACAAAAATTCATTACATAAACTCAATAAAACACTGAGCTTTTAGACTCGATGTAGGGGAGTACACTTTTACCACTGTTTCCTGAAGCGAGGAAAAAAAGGAGGCAGAGAGCGATTTAGTTGAGATGGAAAAAATCTGGCGGCAGTAATGTTGCTGTGCAGCGGGTGACTCAAAGTCTGTGTGTGGTATTCAAGCCCTCCTCTCTCTTTCATAAAGAGGGAACGGGGGGAAATCAGAAGGGACGGAACGACACAGACAGAGAGGTAGAGAAAATGAGAGTGACAAAAAAAACAACAGAAGAAAACCAAGTTGATGGAAGAAGAGGAACTAAAAAAAAAAAGAGAGGGAGAAAGAGAGCGAGCAGCGTTGAGCGGCACTATGCTTGAGCAGTCCTTTTGACTGACAAAAGAAGGACCAGAGACCTATTGTTGAAATCCCATTCCTCACTGTATTGTCCGACCTTATCAATAGAGGGTCACCAGCAACAATGGTGAACGCGCCCATAAGTTCTCATTTGTTATGTGTCACAGAATTAGCTGAAAACCTCGAGAAAATGTATATGATATCATTTGATGATAATATAAAATCATTTCATGCTTAGTCCCAGCTTTAGCAAACATTTTCAGTGGGCAGAAAATAAACTTTTCTTAAGTGAATTTTCTATTATTTTGTCTTCATTTACAAGAATTAATTAATTAACAATTCCCCTTGCGATATTTAAAAAGGAACACAGTAATGAAATTGACATTTTATTAAGCTAGGGAATACAATCTTGCAGAGAGTCAGAGGACAAAATTGATACCAAGTTCAGGAGCTGCAGGCCAGACTGTTGAAGGATGCGAAGCTTGAACCGAGCGTTGTTAAATAAGACCGTATGGCCAACAGAGGACTTCCAATTTGCATCAGCAGCTGTTCCCGCCCTTACCCTTGTGTCTGGCAGCATCTCTCCTGTCACCTAGCAACCTTAACAACCGAAGTTGACAGTCAGAACAAAAGTTGAGACTTTAAGTTAAGATGGAGTCAGAGCTTTTTTGTTGTTGTTGTTGTTTTATGATATATTGAAGGAAATAGACTTGATATTTACATTTAAAAGTAATTTTCAGCATTTAAAGCTCTGTTTGCATAGTCTGCCATATCGTAAAAAAAAAATCAGCCATCACTGGCAGAATTTTGGGATAGATTGGGCTGAGAAAAAAAGAACTAATTTCTAGGATACATATAAAGGAGCTTTGGAAATGGGGCAGCCTTTATGCCACGGCTGTAACAAATTCGGTCTTTGCATGCAGCCTTGGAATGATGCAGCCCCTGAACCGGGACAAAGCTTATGTGCACCTCTGAAATATGAAGTCAGCAGCCTGTTAGCTTAGCTTAGCATGCAAACTGAAAACAGGGGAAACAGCAAGCTGGGCAACTATCTAAAGAAAATAAAATCCACCTACCAGCACCGCTACAGTTCTAGAATTTAAAATAGTATCTTTGTTTAATTCCAAGGTTCAAAAATGCAAACTTGCATTTTTTGGGCATTTGCTTGTCACACTATTTCTTGGCTGTCTGCTGCAACTTTCTGTAGCCTTGTTTGTAGGCTGCCTGACCAAGAACTAGTCAGGCCCCTAGGCAAATTGGCTGCTAGCAGAACTAATACATTTGCTTGACAAATATTGAAGTGATATCATGCTTAGCCTCTAACTCTTTGCAAGAACGTGACTGAGCATGTCTCCTAAAATGTCAAAGGATTCATTCAATCACAGTATATACAATTTTCAATGCATCAAAATAAAATTTAAAAACTGGATTGAAGTTGATAAACCTGATGAAATCAAACAAACAAAAAAAAAATGCCACTGAAAGGTAACTGTAGTCTGTAGACGAGTAACCACCAGAGTTTGAGGATTTGATCGTAACTGCCAGTAACAGAAACGACCCAAGTAAAAACCTGTTTTATGCACAATTAGAATGTAAAATAACACTACTGAGTGAATAGTAATGAATGTAATAAAATGTTTTATGTAAAATCCCTCATGGATTTTTTGATGGAACTGTTGTCCACCTGTGCAATTGACAAAAAAAAAAAAATCCTCCTGGGTCACCAGGCGTTTCTTATTCATTACAAGCTATAAAGCCAGACAAAGAGAAGGCTTCCAGCCCTTCATCTGCCTCTTCATTCCCTCACTCCCTCTCTCCCTCCGGCTCTTCATGGAGAGCAGAAAGGGGAATCATTCAGTGGCTGAAAAGGTTAAAGTCTAGCAGTAGGCTGGAGTTCCTGCGTCTGCCAGGGGCACCTGAAGAGGGGCAAACATTTACTGGCAAAGAAAAGAGGGGGAGAAAAAAAATCAACAGCCTGCCCGAGAGCTGCAGGGTCCGCGGTGAGTGGTAATGTAGGGCCCTTGGAGAGTTTGTCTTGTAATTGAGTCAATTGTTGACCCCCTGTTCAGCCTGCCTCTGCAAATCTTGGGAGGAAAAGCCTGCCGAATAATTAATGTCCTCTCTCGTTCTCTCTCTCGCTTGCTCTTCATCTATCCATCTCCTACTCCTCTTCACTTCCCCCCTTCGGCTTCCCTTGCTTTCCGTTGTCTCAGAGGATAATTGTGCTGCGAGTAAAAGGCAGTCATTTAGGGAGGGGGGACTGTTCAGGGATCTGCTGAGGCTTACAATCTTCTTTTCACCCCAAATCTTTCTTACCCCCAACACTCACTCTCTCTCCTCTCCTGCATTCTCTCCCTTTTTCATTCCTCCTTTTGTTTGCACCGTGGGATGAATTTTAATCACTCTGCTCTCCACCTCCAATGTCAGTTCCCCCCTCATTTTTTTCCCTCTCTTTCCCCAGTCTGGCGACTCCCTGCTTCCAACTTATATATCCAGCACTGTAGCACCTTCTCTCCTGAGCACTTCTCCACTGATCATCCCCTCGAAAGTGAAAACAAGGACACAGATGTGGTCCTTTGATGAGGAGAAGAGGGGAGTACTTGTCACTGCAGGTTTAGCACAGGCCAAATGTCTTTAACGGATGAGAATTGGGAGACAGAGGAGAGATAGAAGGCAGGAATGACAAAAAGAGCGGGGGGTTTAAAGGGAGGTGTGGTGAGGCAGCAGGACAGAGAGAGGAGGATCGCATTCTGTTTGTGAGGAGCGATCATTTTTAAATGCCTCCTTCATTTGAGGACACTTTGTTTGCACAAGGGCTCTAGTGTTGTGCTCCTATTGTGGAAGCTTATCCCGAGGGACATTGCAGGCCAGGGACACTGTTGTTATTCACATTTCACTCATTTACTAATTAGCAGTTGCTCTTAACAAGAAGAGTGCATTAATACAACTGTAAAAAGTGTAAAAGTGCATTAGCATAAGAGCCGCATGAGCAATGTCCAACAAAGTTAGTAAGTAAAAGATAAAGTTCCCGACAATCAACACATATCAAGCTTCCAGCCAAACAGGAACACTTACACCTCTCTCTCTCTCTCTCTCTCTCTCTCTCTTTTTTTTTTAAACAAGTCCTACTTCATTCCTTCCTCAGCTTACACATTTGTCCCGGTCTTACTGGCCTGTACCAGCTGCACAAATTTACAAGATGACATGAGAAGGTCAGACACCTCCTTGATTCTTTATGGTGATGTTACGATGTCATCTGTGCCTCTCATAGCTTACAAGTTTATTAACACAGACAGCGTGAACTCTTGATCCCTGTGGTAATATTATGATTGCATGTTTGCTGAAGTCAGGAGTAACTAAACTTACAACTGAGAAGTATCTGTGCTTTGTAAAAGTATGCAGCTGTACACTGTGACTCCATTTACATCTACAGTATCTATCAATACTTCTCTTCTGACTTTCATTAATTTATCTGACAGCTTTACTTACAACAATTTTACACAGAAAATCTGTGTTCATTAAAGTGACTCTCAGCGGTCGGGTCAAGGCCTCTTAATGAAGTAGGGTGATATTACTGAATCCAAAATTAATCAGCCATCAGCTCTTTATTTATTTATAAGATTTTGTTACCAAAAAAAGAGAGATTTAAATAAAAGTCCAGCAGAGAAGAGGAATTATTCAAATTGCCATCCAAAATCACATTGTAAGTGAATTTTCAACAGTAAACTCCTAAACCTTCATTGCTAAGGGTTCAACAGGAGAAAACATTTTATTTGAGGTTTTTAACATTGCCTACAAATGTTATTAATAGGCTAATCTTGTGTCTTTTTAAGCCTGAGATTCAGTGCATTTTGTAATATGTTAATGTATTCAATTACATAAACAATCCATGATGGAATTTTTTAAGCATAGAAAGTGTAAATGCATTTAAATTTAGAACATTAAAATTTCTTATGTGAATTTCCTTAAGCATACTGAAGCACCTTTTGCTTATAAAACCTCAGTACTTCTCTGAACACAGAATTATTATTTCTAAGAGTACAAATACAATATGGGAGCTGCTTTTCAAGTCATGGATTTCAACACCTTCTTTAATCGCTGTATGCTTGTATGTTTATGTTCACTGTTAAGATATCACAATCCCATCACCATCTTCATTTACTGCTCATTCATCTGTTGCTCCACATGAAGAGTCAGATCCTAACTGCCTTTCTCTGCCCCTCTCTCTTCTTCTCTCTCCACTATCCATGGTCCTTCTTGCGGAGTGTTTGTTAGGAAATCCTGAACAAACCACAGCTGTTTGTTCTCTCTTTGTCAATGACGGGTTTTTATAGACTTCTACTATTGACAATCGTGTGACTCCTGTTGGCCTCACACAAGCTGGATAACACTGTGCAAATAGATGTATGTACACACACATTCACAATCTGTCCGAAACACGCTCACGACCTGTATCCGAATCACCCACAGTGCATTGTG
This sequence comes from Stegastes partitus, assembly GCF_000690725.1. Classification (NCBI taxonomy): domain Eukaryota; kingdom Metazoa; phylum Chordata; class Actinopteri; family Pomacentridae; genus Stegastes; species Stegastes partitus. The sequence continues at coordinate 125,651 of NW_007577939.1, read as the reverse complement.
GGGAGACGGAGGGAAAATAAAGAGAAGAATTTATGTTATATTGGCTCAAATGGCCAGAAAAGCTAAAATAATAATGTGCATACATGGCTCAGGTGGAATTATCCTCAAGGCTTTGATTTAAATAGTGTAACAGTGTGGTTTAACAGATGCCGGTAACAAAATGACACACGGTATGTCAATAATGACACAGTAAGTGTGTGATCAACATACAGCAGCTCCCCCTACTTTGGTAAGTCTTTTAACAAGGTTTTAGCTGCAGGGACTTTTCAACCACAAGAGCTACAGTGAGTTTAGGTGCTGATGTGGGATAATAAGCCTGAATAGCCTGCACATCAGCATGTGTACAAGGGCTTTTTCATGCTGAACAGATGTTACCATAACATTTCAAGGACACCACTGTCTAACATATCATTGCACACTGTACAATTAAGATATCCCTTGACTGAAATCAAGACTTTATATTTAGCTATAACAATTTTTTTAAATTGACTCTAACATTGTTTATGATAAATATCCAACTGAAATATCCTAAAACCTATTTTTAAAAGCATTTATAGAAATATATTCCACCAAGAATTGCACAGAAGTAGAAAAGTGTAGAGAGTGTTTTGGAGAGGGAAACTATCAAGCAGATAAAAAACAATAGCAAAGCAGTTTTTAAAAAGTTTATTTAAATACACTGAAATATTGCACAGTTTGGTCGGTGATGGGTGGGAATTTTCTGCAAAAATGTTGGTTTATTTCAGTGTAAAATACTGAGTACTGCCCACACAATGTGTCCACAGCCTTGACTATGGGGCTTCTAAATTACATGCATACAGTAGCAGTTGACACTATGTTGAAACACAACTATACCGGCCTGTCATCATCGCTATTCGCTGCTATTACTCTGAGTCCAGTTAACTCAAACGGGAGGGAGAAGGACTCTCCAGATTCTTTGGCCGTGACTCAGAGCAAAAAAAAAAAAAAATCTGAAGAAGGGAGGTAAAGAGACAGCGGGTGCAAGTGAGCGAGAGAAAGCGAGAGAGCGAAAAAGAGGTTGACAAAAACACACACAGGGAGCAGAGCAGAGCTTCTGTGTCAATGGAGGAGATCATGGATGCCAGTAGGGGGCTCAGCCTTCAGCACAATAGACCCCCAACTGAGCCAAGACCCTTAATACCCATACTCCCATTTCACACATCTTTTCAAAGCACCCATACAACCCACGTCCATCTCCCTCACCCCCACCCCTCAACCACTGCCTCCACACTCCGGCCATGCCCTGTGATTGCAGCCGGGTGACAATAGCGTGAAACCCTCAGTGGTGCAACTAGGGGCCATTCGGGGACTCACACAAGGGCCATTGGGACACCTTGTCTTTGTGTATTGTAAAACAATGGTGAACAGCAGTAAAAGCTTCCTCTGTCCTGGCAGGGAGCTGTTAAGAATGACAGGGGCATCAAGTGTCAGTGATAAATGGATCATTAACATCTGATCTAAGGTGAAGTGTGGAACTGATAATGAGGGGCTGCGTCAAAATCACAGTAACCAGTGAGAGCCTGTTGTGCTGCCACTGAAATGACTGCTGCTGGTACAAACTGCTTGATGACAGTTGGTTTTGGTCAAATCAAAGGATTTTCCTGCAATTAGAGGATATCAATCTGTAGAATTTAAGTAGAAATTGTAAGAAAAAGTCAGGACAATTTGCTTCTGTTTCCATCAATAAATTAGCTGCACTCCTTCCAGTTACTACAATACTCAAACATTGACAGCAAGCAAAGATCTTTAAGTTTTTGGGGTGTGATTTGGTTAGTGCAACGAGAGAGACGTGCAAATATTACTCTTATGCAAAAAGAAAACATCTTGAAAAAACTAATAGTTGGGCGCGGGGAGGAAAAATATACCTCAACATCCTGGGCAGTTCCAAGGGAATTCTGGCGCAGACCCAAACACTGGAAACAGGGTGAAGAAGGCCATGCTTTGTGGAGTAATGTGGTAGGGAGCATAGTGAGGGGCGTTAGGTAACTAAGACAGGATTTACATTGGCAAATGGGCCTCTAGGCAAAAGGTGTCATTTTGTTTTAAATATGTTTGATTTTTTTACACACCTTTAGAAAAGGAGAATTTTTGTGTGCCAGCAAACATAATTTGTCTTTAAGTTGGACGTTTTTAATTTAGTGAAACTAATCCTGCAACAGGAGATTTTTTTTAACAAGCCCTTTCTGCTGCTGAGAGAGCTCATTGCATCAATACCCTTAAGGCATTATCAGGCTGACAAACTAGCCTTTAGTCATGACCTAGCTTAGCTCCACTAGCCTCTCAACTCGGCTACTGGCCTCCACTCAAGCAGACCCCCTCCTCCATTTACAAGGCCCTTCAGTAGTCGGCTGGTTGCTAGACAATGTGCTTGGTTATGTGGGTTATGTAAAGACCCTCCTGCACACAAAAGCCAATGTGGGCGCCTGTTATGTGCAGCTCTTCAGAGTCCCGGGTCAGTTAGCAGAAGAGCTCTGGCGCTAACACTCCAAGTTAAAACGTTTGCTCTTCAGTGTGTTTACTGAGAGGAGAGGAGAGGAGAGGAGAGGAGAGGAGGATCTATGAATTATCTTCTTCTTGTTAATTTCGCTTCCCTTCAACTTCCAAACCCCATTTGGCTGAGGTTAAAACAACTCCCCTGTTGACCTGTGGGTGTTTTAGACGTTGCATTAGGAAAGCTCAACATGTGCACACATCAGTATGCATGTATAGGTGTGTATGCACCCTCTGAGATATTCATGCTTCCTCTATCTCACAACTCATAACAGTGGCAGCCCAAATTCCTAAGAATTATTACAAATTTAAACGCCAAATCCGTTGCACAACCCCTCTGAACTATGTAGGTCTTTACATAAATGTAATTGATATTTACCCTAAACTAAAAAACTATACTAAAAACTATAACTAAAAAATTCAGAGTCAGTGATATAAAAGTAAAAACAGATAGGTCAGACATAGTAGCATTTCCCTCAGACTTCCATCAGTACAAGTAAGAGGCTACAACAGCACTTCCTCCCTATATATCTAACTGTCATTCATGTGAGCTGTAAGGATTAAATTGTGAATATAGCAAAATCCTTCACATGCAGCATGTGTAGTCAGGAATTAAATGTAAAGAACAAAAAAAATTCAATTAAAATCTGATTATTCTTGGCTTGTGCATTTTATAGAATTGTCAGAAGAAGGAAATCATGTGTAATAGAAGACACAGGGAACACGGATGTTGCAGAACACATATCTAAAAGACTAATATCCATTGCCTTTATAAATATGAGGGTTGTGAGCCAAAAGTTCTGAGAATGTTCGTGGTGCTCATCTACAAAATTTGTCTGGGTGTGATACGTGGGCAATAACTGTTATGAATCAGTCAGTGGTCTCCAAGTTTGTGACACCACTGAATCAGCCGTGTACTTGCATTACTGCAAACTGTATGCGTTGCATTGCCACGGAAACCTGAATGCAATATAATATAAATCTGTTTTTATGTTTGGTCCTATTTGCTGCCAAGTACATTTTACACTGCTGGTACCGCAGCTAATACAACACAAATTTTAAAAATAGATTAGTCTATCACAGAGAATATTCAATAAATGACATTAATGTGACTTAGCCAAAACCTACAGTTTAAATTAAGTTTAAGAGCTCTTACATGCATTTGTCACATTAGAAATAAGCAGCTATATTTAGGATGCAGTGAGTGGCAAAATAAATATACTAACATTATTAACAGTTGTCTCTGAGCATTCCTTTCTTGCAAAATTTGCAGTCACAATGCTTCCTACTGTAGTAAACCTTTATATTCCTCATAGCTCGCCATTATAACAATCTACAAAAGGATAATTAAATGACACGTTGCACGCACCATTCTATGGGAGTGTGCATAGCGGGATTACCCATTATCTCTGATTGGGGTTTTGTAAAGCTCGTTAACGAAAGAAAGCCTGGTTATGTCAAACTTGCTTCAAAGAAAGCCCCAAAAATAAGCATGCCTATTGTTTTCTTCAACAATCACATGGTTGGCTGTGAGTTAGTCCCCCAAGGTTAAATGTTGAAGGAAAAGTTGTGCTGAAGTTTCTGAGGGAGAAGATCCAGCGCAAAGACCTAAACTGTGGTGCGATAGCATGAGGGCTTCGATGCACTGTGTCCAGGCACCGTGCAGTAAAACACTGTCTTTATTGTCTACAACAATGCAATTTTTGCCCCCCACTCACCCTACTTATGAGATTTGACTCCCTGTGACTTCTTCCTCTTCCAAAGGTAAATTTAGCATTTCAGGGTTGCCGTTTTTACACAACTTATGAGATTGGGCGCTTATTGCAGATGCTACTTGACATGATTACATAATGGAATTTCCAGGGAGCATTGCAAATGTTACAAAAACGCTGGGAGCGGTGTATTGCTGCACAAGGAGACTACTTCAACAGAGATGATGGCTTAGTTTAAATCAGCTACTATTTTTGCTCTTTGCAGGTTCAGTCTTGCAATTTTTTGATCAACCCTTGTAGACGAAGGCAGATAGATGGTACACATTACATGACTACCAAGGCTTGTAGTTTCACCTCAGTTTCACTGTTTGCACTTTCCCTTCTTTCAATGCAAAACCCGCTTTGGTTCAGTCCATGTAGTTTTTACTTAACCAAAGTATGAATTGCTTACATGGTTGGTTTTACATCTGAGTGTTTGCCTCAGTGTGTACCTGTGTTTTTGCATTTACATGTCAGTGGTGGGATTTTCTTCCTTTTAGATCAATCAGAGAAGGGAAACACAACATATGTCTGTGTGCGAAGGTGACAACAGATGGCAAGAGCCCTCCAGGCAGTGACGTGGTGGTAAGCCACACACCTCAGACACACCACCAGTCTGCTCTGATGGCCAGCCAGCAAGGGAAGAAGTGCTGAGGTGAAGCATGCCACTGTGTGTGTAAAAGGTTCACCTTAAAGACATGCAGTTTTGCTTACACAGAAACACACACATATCCAGTTCATGTTTGCACACTGCAGAGTGTCTCCCAATGTAGTGCAAGAGAGTGATCAGACATGATGTGGAACCACACAAACCTGGCAAAACCCTGACGGTGTGAAATTATAGTAGTGAACAGTTAAAGAAAAAAACACCGAATTAGATTCTTGACTTTGAAAAATAAAGTGTATAAAATACAATTGAAGACATTTGTTAATGCGACAACTTGTTTTTGAGAAGAATTACATGCTACGTCTTTCTCATGAAAGAGACTGAACATTAATGTCATACTCACTCTTTCAAAAAAAGTTTGGTGTAGCTGAAACAAGTATTTTGATAACTTACTACTTGTTTTATGCAATTTTAAAAGTGAAAAAAAAAACTGTTGCAACAATCTCCATTGATTGTTGTTTTTTTTTTTTGTCTTATGCGATAGTAAATGTTAAATTTGAGGAGTTGGGAGTGTTGAAAAGGCAGTAAATTACATTTGGTTAAGTCAGTGCCAACTTGTGCAAATTTTGCTTGATTATATTTTAAAATACTGACATCTGAGAAACTGCCTTATGAACTACATCTATTCCTGCCTTTATCTAAGTTAGAACTACCAGTCTTACACTAATAAGCAGAATTGCATGCACGCCATGTATACATGCTGTTTATTTTCCATTGCAACAAGAGACAGTAAATGTTTAACAGTCTTTTAAATTTCAGACACTTTTCCGCTGCTGTCCCACAAATAAAGCTCACGGAGACAAAGTGTGTTTAGGCAACCTGAGATGAACCTGCACTGCAGTGAACTCCTTCTAATTGAATTTTTCATCATGTCCTAGACAGTCACCTCCACCCACAGAGAGAAAACACCCATATCTCTGAACATCTAAACACACACACACACGCATTTGCACAACGACATGGCTGGAGACCCATATAGGCACTTCTATGCACGCACTCACTCTGACACCCCATCGCCCTCACACAAACTCAGTCTGACAAGCCGGAGCATGTGTGACAGAGCTCATTGGTTGGAAACAGACATCCCTCTGCCCCGAGGCTCGGCTCTATCCCACAGGAAGCTGGAGTGTGAGCCGGGACACACAAGACGAGGGCGGGAGCAGCCACAAGGACTCAGCTCATCATTAACGAGAACATATTTTGTTTGTAATTACAACGTTACAGCATTGATTTGTCGGTGCTATTCCAGTTAGTTAAAGTTAAAAATACCTAAATTATGATTAAAGAAACAGATGTGCATGAAATAAGAGAGAAGAGCATGTGGCATACTGGGCATAGATAACTGGCTCACAACAAGTGTATGTATGTATTTTGCTCCAAAGTGTCAGTGCTACATCGCTTTTAAATGCAGAGAGGAAGAAACGTGATCACAATTGAGGAATTCCATTCGTTTCAAAGAAAAAGTTAAGATTTCTCCTCTTTTACCCTCTTCGCAGCTAAAACTGTGTATCATCTAAAACACAATGGATTCCTCAAAAACACTGCTCTGCAGTGTGTCTTCCCAGTCAGAGAACTCCAGTTGCCTAATATTCACTCTCGAAGCCAAGTGATGTAACTCCTCTATTAAGGATCTATCCAAGGATAACTTCTTGGAAAACATTCACACAAATCAAGACATGTGACTTCCAGGATTGGTGGATGATTACATAAAGATGTACTTCAATTTTCTCCCACAGTTTCTATTTAAAGTTGCGTGATCATTACCAGTAACTTAGTGATTATTTTATTGCATTCTTCAGATATACTGTGTATGGACTACACTGTATACTGATGTGCATTGACCTCTGAAGGATAAAATCTGCAGCAGTTTCTAAGCTCATTATTTCAAACAGCACCTGACAAAGCGCCTACGTATTGTCGTGTCTTTTTCCGTCATTCAGTAAACGTTTACTTTTGCACACATCAGATGCATTTCTGAATTTCTTGGTTAGCTGGTAACCTCATGGTGTTTTCAAAATTCATCATGCGTTAATAAACAGCTGACATTAAGACAGAGGCTATCAAGCAAGATCATGACCCCCTGGAAGGAGAAGTAACATATTCATGCTGTTATGAATGATATTTCCATTTCATTTGCAATAGAAGACAATCTTCCCCAAGTACACTGGCGGCTTGTCAAATTCAAACACACTCTAAACAAATACTGTTGTGTAACTGACATTTAAGATTGAGTTTGCTGAATTTCTGACTCTTCACTTGTACAACTGTTTTAGACAAAATATTTTACACAAAACTCTAGGCCTCGCAAAGTTGGCACCTATCAAATCATAATATGTGACAAAAGTGGATCTAAAAGTTCAGCTAATCACCAACAACTTCCTCTCCATGCACAACATCCACATCTGGGACCCCTTCGCCCACTGTACACCCAAGCATGTGCGCACAACTCTTAACATTCACACAGACACACTGACACGCACTGAACGCACAAGTGCTCACCACATTTCTGCTCAACAGCTGCGAGAGAAGACAAGAGTCGATAAATAACCTCTTTGAATGGGATCCTGTGGGTTTCGGCGTTTGAAACTTTGAACATCCAGCGATTGTTCTCTACAGCATAACAAATTTCCGTTCATATCCCAAATGAAGTGCTGCTCTCACCACACTGAGAACACAAAGACTGTATGTATCTGTCAGTCTGTCAGCTGACCGCAGCTTTTAATGGACTACAGGTGCCAGCTAATAAGGGCCAATAAATGTGCCATAGCAGAACAACTGCCTGTCCCATCCAGAATAGAAATAACGGGAACAGAGTGGCGGACAAGAGAGTTAACTGCTGGGGAAATAATCAGCAGTCGGGAAAGTCCAACAACCTGCTGTGGAGTCATTAGCAGACACTGAGGCAAGACTGTATGCTTTTGTGTTACTGGAGAGATATTCTTTGTCAGATTAGAGAATAAAACGATTATAGGATCACAGAGAATTTAAACTACCATGTCTTATTATTTTAGCACTCAAAACAGTATGAAACGGTATTATGACATTAAAGTGAACATCTTAATCAATGGCTTACCTAAGCAATGACCAAAATACTGCCACCTGAATTTCACCTACTGCAAACAAAACCAAAATCTGAAACACAAAGGATCACACAGGTCATATTCAAACTTTTCATAAACAAACAGATGGCACTCGAACGTCACGGTTGATCTCTATTAACAGGGGAAACTGTGCTCTCCACTTTCACTAGTTTACCCATAGGTTCAGCTACATCAGCAAAGAGCATTAAACAAACAACATATATCATCATAAAACTGTCAGAGATGAGGAACAGATTGATATACAGTCAGTGTTTCACAACCTTTTTGACTTGTTAGGTCTGTTTATTGGTGCGCCTTTGTCATGGTTTTGTTAAAAAAAAACAGTTTGGGACTCAAACAGGTGACATTACCACTGACCATCTCACCTGCTCTCAGATTTAGAATAGAGAAGTACAATATTCCAGTTTATGTGGTGTGTAAAGAATATGATATAATGACAACAAATAAGTTAGGGCTACAACTAATGATTGTATTCAGTATTGCTTAGTTTGTTGATCATTTTCCTAATTAATTGATAGTTTGTCTAGTGTATAAAATTTTAAAATATGGTAAAAAAAAAAAAAAAAAAAAAGNGGGGCTGTAGTTCCCCGATGCAGCGGTCGTGAGTTCGAATCCCGCTCACGACCCTTTGCTGCAGGTCTGTCCCCATACTTCTCCCCCCTTTCCTGTCTCCCTCTACTGCACTAAATAAAGGCCAAAAAAAAATATAGAAAAAAAAAAAAAAAAAAAGGTCAATCAGTGTTTCCCAAAGCCCAAAATGACAACCCCAGTTTTGTCCACAAGCCAAAGACATTCAGTTTACTGTCAAATAGAGGCAAAGATATCTGAAAGTATTCAAATTTAACAAGTCGAAACCAGAGAAGAACCGATTACTCAAGTATCAAAACAGTTGACAGTTAATTTAATACTTGAGAACTAATTGAATAATCATTGCAACCCTAAACTATATAAACCGTGGCTGAGTTTTTCATCCGGTCTATACTGCTTTTCAGGATCGAGAGGGGGAGCAGTAGCCTTTCCCAGCATGCACTGTGTGAAAAGAAGGGAACCTCCCTGCACAGGTCGCCAGTCTATCACGGCGCGAACACACAGTGTTATATGTTTGGTGTGAAAAGAAAAGTGAGCGTGGATCCCTGTTGTCCTTCTGTGTATTCAGCTGAGTCTGGTCCCATAAGCCCAGCATAAATGCCCAGCGTGGTACCGCGATCCTCCCCACAGCCCAAAGACCAAGAAACTTAGTCCCACAGCCTCTTCCTTTCACTGTACCCTGCCCTCTTGCTGTCCCTGCCCGACACCCACAGAAAGACAGTGTCTCTCCCCCACCAGCCGCTCTTCCGTTGTCTCACGCTCTCCTCAAACTTCTGCTAGCAGGTGCATTACTGTGCAAGCTCCTCTCCCACAGGCTAGCCCTGCTCTGCAACCCCCTGCCATAAAGACAGTGAAAAGACAGTGATGAGGACAAGAAGAGCATCAGGAGAAAGAAGTACAGGAGGAGGAGGAGGAGGAGGAGAGGACAACACTCCGGACCTGAAAAAACAACAGCTGCAACAGCCGCATTGTCATTTCAACATTTGTTTCAAGCTGAGTGCAGCAGCAGGTCAGTTCACGGCATGGGAACTGCAGGAGTAACACCATTTTGAATTCTCACTTGTGCCATCCTGCATCCTCAGCTCAAATGATAATGGAAATATAATTTTATAAGATTCAACATTTTGTAGATTGCTGAATTTTAGTCTCATTCAAGAAAAAAAAACTGCCAGACATTTGCTCTTTTACACCTCTTTTGTCATAAATTATGATAAATTGATCATCTGGGGGGTTTGGACTATTGATTGGACTACATGAAATATTAAAGAATGTCACAATGGAAAAAAAAAAGAAATTATAACTGTTATTCTTTTTCACTCTTTTGCTGTGCTTTTCACTGTTATATAGCATCCTAAAAACAATTATCTGACTTATTGAATATTACAGAAAACAACTCAATTATAGATTTAAATGTTTTAATCTATATGTTACTGTTTATCATTATGCACCAAAACACCAGGTCAAATTCCTTGTATGTGAAAACCTACTTGGCAATCAAACTACTTTGGATTTCTGAGTCTGATTTCCAGTATGTTCGTCATTAATGAAAATATGCATCCCAAGAATTCCATCCTCTGTAAAACACAGTACATTAGAATTGCATTAGAACAGGATCTATTCACATACAATGTGAGCAAGAGAAAGAATAGTAATAAGACTTGTAAGTCTTTCAGACAAAAATGTGACCCTATACTTCACACAAGCTCAATTCTGAGAGTTTGACATTTGGAAGTCCAGTATTATGGATAAATGGATCGATTTTAAATTAGTCTTGACACTCTTTATAATCCTGCTAAAGCTCCACTGTAAACTTAAATTCCACCCCGACTGCAGCTCTCCTCCGGAGCACCATCATGGTGTGAAATCCACCACAGCCATCACACCTGCATCCATCCAGTCACAACATGTAGGTGAAAGCCATTCCTTCAGCAGGTCCTCTCCAGGAGAAATGACCTGCAGGGAGCTTTGTGTGTGGCCAATAATAGTGGCTACTGATGCTGAGGAAACAACAAACTGTACTGTAGAGTTTTCAAGAACAGGGTTGAGCTCACAGCTGTGTTGCTGCATCACCTCACTCCTGCTTCACCCTGAAAATCTGTTCTAACAAATAAGATGTAGAGTTACGCAAGCTTCATGGAAACTCACACACTCCACTCAACATAACGCTGGAAATCCAGTGTTCTATGTGGCTTTGTAACCTTGGGCCGCTCTTATACATGGGAGGCCATGTTTCATGTTTCACCACACTCACTATAATCATGTGTGTCTTAGAGTCCTTCTTTACTGGCTCTCTTTTTGTTAGTTATTGGCTGCCAGGAAATGAAGGCCCTCCTCATCTAATTAATGGGCACAATTATGTAATTGAGGAGTGGTCTGCAGTTTGCAGCAAACAGGACCAGATGTCCTGCGGGCCTGTCGCTCAAAAGAATTTAGCTGTTCTGATCACGTACAGTGGGGTCAGCACCCGTACCAAGACCTAGCTCACCCCCACACAGTTACTCAGACCCTCTTTTCTTTCTCTTGTAAATAAAGACTTAATGGTTTACAAGCCTTCCAATAACCATAATACCTTCAGAGCGAATTAGCTCGCAAAGCAGCCAGACACACAGGCTGGAATGAACCGAGTGCTGGGCAGAGGAAACACACCCACGCACATTTCTGTTCATTTCAAACAAGGAATTTCTATGCTTGATCTTCAAGGATAATGTGTTTAACTTAAATATGTACATTTTCCAGTGTTAAAGTCTTACAACGGCATTTTAAATCTGATTTTTTTTTAAAAATTATCCTACCTCATACAAAAGCAAGATTTATTTTCGCATGTGTCTAGTCTCCTATTGTTGGCAGTGTGCACCATGAAGATGCATGTCTGTGCGTCTATGTGTCAGCGCATTATTGTGGTGAACCAGCCGACCGACCAACCTCTATATTTAAGATTATTGCTGTGCTGCGAGCTGATTTACATGCTGCTGATGTCATCCCCTTGCTGTGTATTCAGTCCTGTGCTGTTACTCAGGCAGGAAAAACCTCCCTGTTTTCAAAAGTTAAACAAACTAAGCAGTAAACAGGCCTTTCAGTGTAAAAGTAGGACACAACGTGAGGAAGAACTTAAACTGATGCAGAATAGAGTTGTTTTTATTTTAATTTAATATTTTCTGCTTCTTAATGTAAGTGTAACGTTACATCGATCTCACTACAAGCAGCTTATATTCCCCCTGAATCATTACAGTGAAGAAGAAGCTTGCTTGATTGCTGGTTGTTGACTGAGTTGCTCTCCTTCATCTTAAACATCAGGGAATCTATTTGTAGGCTAGATGTGGGCCCGGATCTTTCTCATGCTGAGCAAAACAAACAGTCACTGCTGGCACGAAATACAGAGGACACAGAATTATGCCTTATCTGATCCAAGCTCTTGAGCTGAGATGTGAATTGTTTCTGTCATTTCTCAAGTACATATTACTTCTTGGAGAAAATCAGTTTAAGCAAAGAATGTCTTTTTGCAATGATATGAAATGTAATTTTTGAAAACTGCAGAATACAACAATCTCAAGAGTTAGGCTGCAGCTTCCAGCAACTATTCCAGTAAGTTAAAGATGAGAAAGACGTCGTTCAAACTAGAAATGCCATTGAACGCACTGAAAAATCCTCTGTTTGCTCAATAAGCATTAGAAAAGTCAAGTCAGTGTAGTTCAGTCAGCTAGGGCAGGGCCAGGCAGTCAGTCAGTCAGCCAGTCAAGACGGTTGAGTTGTAAATGTGTTCCAGCAGGAAAAGCTTCAGAGCAAGGCAAGCAGTCTGGAGTCGGCAACTTTCCCCTGCTCCAGCTAGCGCACCGCCCTCCCTGCAGCCCACCCAAGAAGCAGCCCATGGGCATAAATTTGAGAGCCTGACTCGCTGCGGATTTAAAACAATCTGCATCTCTCTCTCTCTCTCTCTCTCTCTCTCTCTCTCTCTC
>NW_007577939.1:87517-112980 GCF_000690725.1 Stegastes partitus | reverse complement strand
CTCTCTCTCTCTCTCTCTCTCTCTCCTCCACATTCACTACGAAACATTTTACTCATTCACCCTTTACTCTCTTTTGCCCTTCTTTGCTTTCCAACAAATTCCACTGTTAATGAAAATGGAAAGTTCCTTCTCAGCGTGTGCCAATAATATTATTTTTCTTAAGGCTTAATTAAGTTAGAAAATATGTACCAAATGCACAGGAACTGTATTATTCCAAGTTACTACAAAGTTCCCATAAAGGATTCTTCTTTTTCTTTGTCTCGAGTGTTACAGAGAAAACAGCAAAAGCTTTGCTGAAACAAAGTTAATAACATCTTACAAAACATAACCTTCCTATAGTTTGTTGTTTCCTGAAGGGAATTATTTTCTCAATAACAACTTTGACACAAAGTAGACTGGTAGTTTCCATTTATGTTTTATGGCAGTGGACCACAGAGAACATGACTGTAAACAATATTTGATGCTATAGAAGAAAACATGCAGTCAGTTTAGGCTATCACAAAACCGACAAAACAAGCGCACCCGCATCACTTTTGGTAATCATGTGCTGCCGTGCCATTTAGCCTGATTGGGTTCAGTCTGGCTGCACATGCTTCTCTTTGATGGAGGATTTATCATCCCATTTTCTGCTACAAAAACAATCAGCAGATGTTAGTTATAAATTAAAAAGAAGGTGCAGAGTTGTTTTTTTTCTGAATCATCTGCCAGAGTCCAACCAAGTCCTCTGCAGACTCAGTGTCTTGTCAGATGTGTTGTAGTAAATATGAGGCTGTTTGACTGAGGGCAAAGTTGCCTCTGACCCAGAGCAGATTCATGTCAGTGTATCGGTGACACCTCGGCCTGCATTTGGCTTGCAGTGGTAGTAAGTCATGTGTGTGTCACCGTGCTACGTCCATGAATGTGGACAGACTTCCTGTTATGGCATCTGATCTGGTTAACGTGGCATCAGCAAGCCACTGTAGCTTCTCACCACTGTCACTTACTTACAGAGCAGGGAAACAGGAATAGAAAAAGACGCAAGAGGCTGAGCAGCAGAGACAGAGCAAGAGGATAAAGAATGAGGTGAAGGAGGAGGATTTATTTATACAGAACTGAAACATTTAGAGGAGAGGTAGCAAAAAGAGAAACACACACACACACACACACACACACACACAAAGAGAAAGAATCTTCATCTTTCTTTGTGGGTCTGGAAGACTGACCGCACTTCTTCCCTCTCATAAACATGCAGTATAAAGCAACGATGCCAATGTGGTTTGGGCCATCCATTGTTTCAAATTTTGTTTTGTGCCTCTATAAACCTGGAACGCATTGACATGTTCTTCGTTTAATATAAAAATGCATACAAGGGGGTAAATGCATGTAAGTTCTTCCGCCCTCCTCTACACTGATGTTACTAAGGCTGGGTATTGGCACTTTTTGCTACTAACTAAAATGTGTAATTAACCTCAAGTATCAAAAACATTCAAATCTCAAAAGGTGAGAACCTACGATTGGGCAAATTGGACAGGTATTTCAGGAGCTAAAACATGAACATTTACTACAATTCACATTATATTTGCTCTTCACTATTTCCACTGATGCCTAGTTAGCATATTGTGTTACAGGGGTGAAAATTGTTAAAACATCTTCTATAAACTGAGATAATACAATCAAAAAGCAATCTTCAAAGCTTTAGTAAATCCATTCTTAAGTTGAGATATTGTGCTGACACAGACGTTATAAAAAAGACATTTAAAAAAAAATACCCCGCTGTGCTCACTTGTGCGACTGGTGCAGTGTCAAATAATAATATATTGACTAAAATATCACGTATCTATCAGCGCCCACGTGCAACTACGTTTTACAGCATGTCTAAACATATTAAACATACTGCATACCACTGCATGAGTAATCACAACTCTATTTTTGCTGCTTTATGCAGGAATATCTATATACTTGCTGTATATACATTAAGCAGAGTGTGCGGTATGTGGAACTGCAAGTCACGCCAGAACATATGCCAAGCCAAGAATCTTAGAACGTTATCTCATCTCAGATAACAGAGTTGTTGTCCAGAAGACCCATCATAAGCACACGCAATATGAATATGCCTCTGCACTTCCTCTCAACTTGTCGTCTCTCATTCTGTCTCCCTCTGTCTCTCACTTTGTGGAAGTCGGAAATAATCATTCCAGCAGTAAAATGTAATGGCTTATCACATAAAACTGTGTTGGAAATTTTGTGACTTACACATAAAGCGCTAAGACAGAGGGATCTGACTTCTTTATGGACTGAAATTAAAATGAGAGACTGCAGTTCTGTTGGTGACAGAAAAAATAAAAGGAAAGAAGCGTGTTTCACACACATGTTCTTTTTTTGTTCCTTTTGAAGAAATTAAAGACCTTCAAAGATTTATACTTTAACTCTTAGGATGACCCTTCCCTGCTATCTGACAGCAAAGGGAAGGTCTGACAGTCGCGTTCTAATTGGTCGACGTCAGAGAGATGCAGGTAGTGAGGAGGGTGACTGTCAGACATGATGTTGTAATTACACTGTTGATGGCAGCACCAGAATGCATTGTGGCTATGGCAACCTGGTGAAATAATAAACACTGCCTGCTCTTCACTTTTTGCCTGCCGACAGGACAGCGCGACATGAGTCATCGGTGGCCGAGAACACACACATTGAAACACACACACAGCCAAGACACTTACACATACATGCACCTAATTATGCAAAAAAAAAAAAATCAAATCAAACTGTGAATGAACCTGAATGCACATTTGTAAACAACATATTCACTCAGTTTCAACCTGAAGTAGTTCAATTCACTTTTCTCAACCTGATCAGACAACTCATGCTGAAAAATTACAAGATCGGGTTTTCTCTGCCTCCCCCACAGACGCCACTACTGTTTTGCTTTTGTGATCCACAGCCGACCACCATCCCTCAAAGAAACCCCAACCACAGGCCCATTGTTACAAACCGAGCTAGTGTAGCCGTGGGAAACGAGTAACTATCAGTGTGAGTTGTTTGTGCATACAAAAGCTATTCACAGTCTCACCTGGATCCTATTAGCACTAGTTTGATTTCTAATATCAACCACATGAGACGATAGTCGGCGTGTCTAACTGCTTGTACACACACACACATACACACACACACACACACACACACACACACACACACACACAGAAATGGCTGAAAAACCGCCACACAAATTCAAAGAGGAGGGATGGACGACGGGGAAGGCATCAACTCCAACATTTACTGTTTGCAGTAAATGCTCAAATCTATATCACATGCATACACACATGGCCTGAGGCTCACACCAACACACTGCATTTACTGTAAACCAGAAAAACATCACTCTTATTGGTGCCTGCTGCACCCCAACGTGACTGGAGTTTTTTCATCTCATAAACATCAATATTTCCACAGTAGAACCATTCTTGATTGTTTTTTTTTGTTTGTTTGTTTTTTAATGAGGCAATAGCTGATGAATCTCTTCACAAAACATTAAAATTAACTGAAACAAGTGTACTTCTAAAACTAGATTAGGGCTGCCACTATCAGCTACTCTCATCACTGATTAATTTGTAAACTTGTAAAATCAGTTATGGATTCGCTACAAACTTGGAACTACGGCTGAAATTTCCCATAATTTCTCCACCAAAGTAATCATATCCTTCCCAGCCAACCTCGATCTCAGTCTTGTATTTCTTTGAACTCATTGTCTCTGTAGAATCTTTCTTTTTTTTTTTTTTTTTAAATCTCCACTGCCGCAATTTGTCCGATATGCCTTGCAATGGGTGGGAAAGCTCTAAGTGAGCATGAACAATGATTTTCAGAATATTTCCCATGACTGCAACATTTCCCCTTTCTATTATGTGTGCCCTTTGGCTAATGCGATTCAAGCTTTCTAAGTGTCTAATGCCTTTGCCCTCTGGTGTCAGCCCACTACTTAGTAACAACCCCCCCTTCTCATTCCTCTGCCTCATTTCAGCATCATTTGATGTATTCAGTGTCTTATTTCTAGGAAGAGAGCATCGCATTGATGTGTCTCTGTGCAACAGTTGTTTGACAGTGGTGTCAGATTTTTGAGTTGCATAATTGAGGCTTTTTGTTGTCATATTTAGTTGACTCCGAGGGGATGAGGTTTGGCTTAATAATGACCGAAACAACCAACAAAGTCTACTCACGCTGAATGAACAATACCAATAAATGACAACACACAAAGTGAATAAAGCCTTGAAAACAACAGAAACCCAGTCTAAGGAACCAAAATAACCTCCAAATACCAGACCCCACCATCACAGATCTAAGAGAGGGGACCATCTTCACATAATCCCTGAAGTAAAGGGAGGAAAGTAGAAGATGAGAAAAGAGTAGCAGTGGATAAGGACAGAAAAGGGAGTGTGTCTTTGCTCATGTGTCCTTTGGAGGATCCCGGGCCCGTCTACTCTACTCTGTCTGCAGCTGAAGCTGATCGGCTCTGCGCTGTGAGCCTACATGGTTTTAGCCAGGGCCGCCACAGACAGACAGCTGCTATTAAACCCTGATTGTTTCAGGTTCACAGAGTGTGAAAGGGTCTGATTGAGGGGCTGTGATCCCAGTGAGGGTGGTCTTTCTCTCCTCCCCCTTCTCCCCCCTCTCAAACTCACCTCCCTCCCTCTCTCTAGAAGGTGGGAGGGGGGTGTTGGGGAGGAGGAGGAGGATTCTGTTTGTGTGTGTGTGTGTGTGTGTGTGTGTAGGTGTGTGTGTGTGTGTGTGTGTGTTGGGGGGTTGCAGGCATCACGTGATCCATGTTTCTTGCTGAGCGGACTAAAATGGAATCTGGACAAAAACACACCACTTGTTGCTGCCTGCCTCTGGTTACGTGTGAGTCACATGACTGGCGGTTGACAGTGCCACACAGAAATTTAATGTTGTTTACATCATTAATGACAGAGAGCTATAAAGAGTCCATGCTGAGATATTTGGATCCTTATCCAAACTCTGCTCTTCATGAAAAACCATCAACGCTTAACTGACCTCTGCTTCACATTCGGCCTCACGAACATTAAGAAACACACAATCCGCTTTGAAATTTTCCAATGTTCTTTGTTTTCACTTGTGGGATTCTCCTGATTTCAATTGTTCATTCAGCCTGATAAGGACTTATCACTGCTCTGATGCAGCTCTGATAAAGCCAGTCAGTCCTCACCTGTGACAGGCTGCAGCAGGACAGTTGCTTCCTGTATGGTCTATTTGTTTAAGAGCATTCCCATTAAGGAGCCTTTTGGCCTTAACACACTTGATAAAGACCAGGGAGGGTGAGGAAGCTCCCCTGCAGAGCTTTTCACACATGGCCAAAGGACAAGTGCACTTTCCTCCCCTCAAATTCTCCCCCTAATCTCAACCTTGAGAAGGGTCCCGGTTGCATCTCGGCTGTGGATTATACTCAAAGAGCTGAATTCGTGTCCACACAGTGAAAACGAGTCTAAACACATTAAGTCAAATTTATAGGTGACCATATTTTTTTTAACCAAAAACCCACAACCTCTGACCATAACTTTTTTAACCTTTTAGCCAGTGTTATGTAGTAACTTGTGCACAACCCTTTAACTTCTAATGGTCCCAAATAAATTCTATAAATTGTCTCCCTCTAACATGCTACTGGAGTCCACATCCACTATGTGTGTGTGTGTGTGTGTGTGTGTGTGTGTGTGTGTGTGTGTGTGTGTGCAAATACTGTTAGGCGAGGTTGTGAGTTTGTGTGCTTAGCACTTCTCACTGTCACTTTGGAATAAATAAGTGTTTGGCTCTTCTATTGAGTCCAGTGTTGACGCTCTTCAGTCCAGGGCCACTACATGAAGACCAGCAGCCTAATCTTTCCACATTAGCAGCTACAGTCAACTCTTGCAGAGATAATTAGATTAGAATCCATAATATACCTCAGATGAGAAATAGATTGTAGTGGGCTCTGACGCATGTTTTCCTTTTCAATCAGATGAAAAAAATCAAAAAGCTACTAGAAACGTCAACTGGGCACATGTCTGGAAATCAATAAGTGCCCGAAGTAGTTATCAGCAACTTTACACATTTACATGAGCTGTGTGTGCCTTAAAGCCTCACACAGTGCTCAGTGATGGTGTTGTTCTGTGGGTGCACTGGCAGCAACTCGCGTTTGGGAAAGATATTGGCACCTCAAGTATTTCAGGTTACAAGAAACAGCTGTTCTCGGGTGGCCCTGCTACCCTCCTCAGTGCTGGATGACTTGAAACCGTGCAGGCAGTCAGACCCCTAAAAGAAGCTCTTCCCAGAGACGTGAACACACACGGGCAGGTAAAGTCACATTTTCTGATGCCCAAACTCTGTCAGAGCTCAGTTTGTGACGGCAGCTTCGGCGCATCTCCACAAATTATTAAAAAACAAAAAAAAAAAAACAAAAAGGCAGAACAAACGCCAAAATTACGCAGAAGAGGAACCAAGAGAATGAATCCACAAAAGCCGGCGTTTGATCGGTGCGCATAAATAT
The DNA here is from genome assembly GCF_000690725.1 of Stegastes partitus. Classification (NCBI taxonomy): domain Eukaryota; kingdom Metazoa; phylum Chordata; class Actinopteri; family Pomacentridae; genus Stegastes; species Stegastes partitus. The sequence continues at coordinate 106,478 of NW_007577939.1, read as the reverse complement.
TATGCAACTCAGCTACTGAAATTTGGAGTGCATTTGGAAATGGGAAAGTAATTTAATTAATTAAGACAACGCTCCAAGCTAGCAAAAGTCACGCACCATCACCAGAGCAGATTCAGCCAAAACAGGACTTACTACACAGCCACTAGTCTCATTTTGTCACTTTAAAAAACACACAATAGTAATTACAGTGCCACGTAATTAAACTACAACATTCAAATCACCAATCAACCGTGTTCATCAATAATCGGTTGTGATTTCAAGCGCGAGTATGTGAATGATCAACACTGCTTACCTCAGGTTAACGCAGGAATATTCAGCATGAAACTTTCTGACTTGGTTCCCAGAGTCCTTGGAAGAGCTCAGAGGATCCAAGAACTGTGAAAGTCTGCGTTTCCAGTAAAGCCTCCCTTTCTCTCTTTTTTTCTTCTTCTTTCTCTCTACTTTCTGGATAAGCGCACTCGGATGGAGATGAGTTCTTCACAGGAACCGACGCATTGTCCCTTTCCTTCAGGAGCGCTTTTCCATACTTTTTTCAGAGTCGCTTTACGCAAAGGGTGACAAAATTGAACCCCATGTTCGGTATGGAGTCCCGCAAAGCGTCCTGGAGTTGGTTGCACAGCCAATGCGGGAATGCGCACCCCCTTCTCCCCCTCTCTCTCCCTCCCTCCTCCCTTTCTCCACAGTCTGTGGACCACCCCGAAACAGGAAGTTCACTTTTTGTTTTTCTTAAAAAAAAAAAAAAAAAAAAAGGACCACGCTGCCTCAGTTTTCCCCTCAAAGTAAATGTGTGCCCCAGAATGTCCACCCGAGCCGAGACGTTTGCAGTTCCTCGTCCTTTTCTTTGCGCGCCGTAAGTAAATGCAAACGGCATTTCTAGCAATATAGTTAGTTATATAAAGACATTACAGCATGCACATGTTTATAAAATACTTGTATGGACATGGCTGAGTCTATATAAAGTGCGCTCCGATCGAGTAATTGGGATAATCTATCTATAAATGTTTGTGTTTACTTTAATGGTGTAACTTCATAGCAGCTCTTCGGACAGCGTGTGTGGCTGGATACGTGTGGGGATGCTGCAAATTGCTGCGCCTTGCCAGTAAAAAAAATCCACCACAAAACCTGGACTGGAGTCCAGTGTGCAGCTCAGGACCAGGACCCCTGTTGCAGGTCCACAATATTTCGTTACAGCTTTTTTTACAGACCCAAGTACATGTCAAAAAAAAGAGTCACGTAGAACACATGCAAATTATAATCTGCATCTTTTTGCAGCTGTTATGTAACTAATTTGGCAAAGTGAGGAACTACCTTCTACAAGACCACCAACCTAGGCATTCATTTTGCATCAGCTGGTTTCTGGTAATCTGATTTTTGTTTGGCTATTCTCACACCAGCGAAGTCCAATATCAGCTAAGCAGCTATTCCTTTGTATGGTCCTGTGGTCTTCTGGAGGGAACCTGTGCCAAAGTCTGGAATTACATTTGAAAAACATATGAATGCAACATACACATTCTTTGCTGTCTTAGAGCGACTGCTAAAAATTATTTTCTTTTTTTATGGTGGGAAAAGGGTAACATTCAATCAATTGTGCACTAAAAGTTTTTAAGCTGTTCAACTGCTGACAAACTCTCATTGAGTTAATCTACATCATAGTCAGGTTTGGCTTTAAAGGACAATGATCAGATAGCGTGACCACTGCACAAACACTTCTTTAGGGACTGTAAAAGTTCACCTTAAAATGCGGCTTCATTCAAAGGATGCTATGCCACAGATGACAAAAGAAAGATGAATTTGCATGTTGGATGCTGGCATGTCAGTTAGGACTGTCGTCAGGCACTTGAATGTTCCTGTTTGTTGTCTAAGAAATCACATCAGACTGTTCTGGATAATGTCCAACATTGTCATAATGGCTATAATGTAATGCAATATTTCATGCTGCGTTTAACTTTTTGTTGATTATATTTTAGCCTGTCTTGTGCCCGTATGATAGATAAAGAAAGTTTTATTGTAACAAACTCTCACAACCTATTTCACGCTTAGAAAACCAGAAGCCAGTTAGTATTTACTCCAGCATTGGGATATTCAGTCTCTGCAGTGTCTTTCATGTGTCTGATATATTTACTGAAAACTTTAAGTGATAGTTGATGTACAGTATGGGAGATGTATCATTTCTTCATGCACACCATAGGCATTACAGTTCGTGAAGCTGCACTTGTTACTTCATGCAGTATTTTGATATCAGCTGTTACCAAAATGTGCTCCCATGGCATATAGATATTCACACAGCTTTAAAAAAAAAAAAGAGAGAGAGAAAAAAAAAGGTGATAGTACAGCATTAGAATTTGTGACACCATGGATGTGATATAACTATCTACAGTTGTAGCCGATCTGCAGCTGAGATTTCTAACAGAATCACAGTAACTGAAAAGTCACAGAATGTATGATAGGACTGAAACATCAAATGAATGATCCAGAATAGACCTAAAATCTCCAAAGAGTTTCATGATAATTCCCAGTGGGGTCATCAGTACAAAGTATACAGACAAAGGTGGAGCCAGTGGGTGGGCCAGGGTGGCCATGGAGGAACCATTTTCCAACAGCTTTGTTCCCACATACAGTTAAAACCAGAAGTTTACATACACTATATCAAAAGACATAAAAACCTTTTTTTTTTTTTTTTTTAACTTTTCCTGTTTGAGGTCAGTTAGGATTACCAAAATTATTTGTATTTTATATTATTTACATTATATTTTATATTTTTGTATTTGTAATGAAAGAGAGAATTTTTTTGAAATTTTTTGAAATTACTTTCTTCAAAGTAGGTTGGTGTCTTGAGCAGCACAAAAATGCTTTTGACACAAGTGTCTTTTATGTACTCATCTTGTGTCATTTAGATTGAAATTATCATATTAACTTCACTAAAAATTCGAAAAATACAACTTAAGTAGATGCTTGATCAGTCGAGGGTTTAGTTAAAAAAAAAAAAAAAATAAAAAACTTTTAATGCTCTAAATGAGTTCTCATGTACATCTACATGGCAGTCTTGCCTACATAAGAAAAAATAAGGAAGAGAGACCAAAAAGAGACTATTTTGCCTCATCAAATTTTCTGAAAAAACAAAAGCAAAGAATGAATCATTGTGTCACCCCAATGACTCACAATGATCTCTGCCTGGCCTTCACTATAAATATTGCCTGGTTCTGCCACTGTATACAGAAATTCTCTGTTGTAAAAAGCAAACAAAAAAAGAAAAAAAAATGTAGTCTTCGTGTAAAAATGCTTCTAAACACTTCTAATGTATTATTTGTCATACTGAGGTTTTTACATTCCCAAAGCTGAAAAACAAACGCACAAATGACACAGCAGTATCATATTTACAGAGAGTTTTCAGCATGGCGCACTACAGCACTACATCAACACTAAATGTTTTGCTCTTGGACTTGACCTCATCACTTTGATGAGAAAATGTGGCTTAACCTTCAGGCCTGTTGTTACAATCAGCTTCATCTCTAATCACACGAAATATTACAAATGAAGAAACAATCCATTATCCATATACCGCGTAATCTTCTCTAGGGTCGCGGAGGGGCTGGAGTCTATCCCAGCCGACTTAGGGCGAAGTCAGGGGACACCCTGGACAGGTGGCCAGTCTATTGCAGGGCTACACTTAGAGACAGACAACCAAGCACACTCATATTCACACCTACGGACAATTTACAATCACCAATTAACCTCAACATGTTTTTGGACCCTGTGGGAGGAAGCTGGAGAACCCGGAGAGAACCCGTGCTGCACAGGGAGAACATGCAAACTCCACGCAGAAAGATCCTGGGTGTCCCCACCGGGACGCGAACCAGCGACCTTCTAGCTGCGAGGCAACAGTGCTACCAACTGCGCCACCTTGCAGCCCAGTCCAAAAACGTGTTGAGGTTAATTGGTGATTCTAAATTGTCCGTAGGTTTGAATGTGAGTGTGCTTGGTTGTCTGTCTCTAAGTGTAGCCCTGTGATAGACTGGTGACCTGTCCAGGGTGTACCCTGCCTTCACCCTGAGTCAGCTGGGATAGACTCCAGCCCCTCCGCGACCCTAGTGAGGATTAAGCGGTGTATAGATAATGGATGGATGGTAATTAGCAAACTATAAAGTGACCAGCACATGGTATAGATGTCACACATTACATGCTATTTAAAATATAATGGCAATATTAACATTTTTTGACCTTGGGATTGACCTTGAAATGTCACCCAAGGTCAAATATTACATCCCCAATGGGAAGCCTTTATATGGTTTCCAATATGAATAATATGTGCATCTTGCACCTTTTTGAAGTTACAGTGCAGTCAAAATGTGTGATCTTCACTTTGACCTTGAAATATCATCCAAAGTCTAATGTAACTTCACCAACAGAAAGTCTCAACATGGTTGCTTATCTCCACCAAATACCATAACTCTAACTTCCACCCTTTTAAGGAATATAGAATTGTTGAAAAAGTGAACTTTAACCTCTAGTGGAGCTATTTTAGCAGTGACTGACCCCAAAATCTAATCATTCTGAGGAGAGGCCATTCCTAGCTCACTTGCAAAATATCAACTTGTTAGACCTTAGCACTGGAGCTAGAGACTGTTCACAGACACACAGATGGGACCAATTACTACATAGTTGCTCCTGGCCAGGGAGAACAATATGTACAATATGGAAAATATATATAAAGTATGTCTTTTGTTGAAATAAAGGAGCCGCACAGTTTGTGCGGGGATTTGCAAAACATCCATCCATCCATCCATCCATCCATTATCTATACCCCACTTAATCCTCTGTAGGGTTGCAGGGGGGGCTGGAGCCTATCCCAGACGACTTAGGGCAAAGGTACGGGACACCCTGGACAGGTCACCAGTCTATCACAGGGCTACACTTAGAGGCAACGAGGCACGCTTACATTCACACCTACGGACCTTTTAGAATCACCAGTTAACCTCAGCATGTCTTTGGACTGTGGGAGGAAGCCATAGCACCCACACAGGCACAGGGAGAACATGCAAACGCCACACAGAAAGAGCCCAGGCGGGTAATTGAACCCGTGACTTCGAGCTGTGAGGCGACAGTGCTAGCCACTGCACCCATAGTGCTACCCCAATTGGCAAAACATGAACCATGAAAATGTGCAGATATGCATAGTATGAAGCAGTGAATATGGTGCAGCAAAATATGCGTTAATGTAACTCTTAAGATTTTACATGAATGTAAACCTCTGGATGTCTCTGTAGTTTAATGCCGTGGCTTTCGGTTTATCCCAGGATAAGGCAGCACTCTGTGATCTGCTGTTCCTTATATGCTGTCTGGTGGGAAAAGCAATAACTTAAACACAGTATAATTTTTTAAAACTAGGCTTGGGTTGCTTGTGGTTTTGAAGAAGCTAGCTTACTTCATAATTGTTGCCTCTGTTATTTATTCATTTATTCTCTGATTTGTGGTGTTGACACATCAGCTGGGGATACTGCTGTTTCTTTTTATTTTGTAGAATATAATATATCAGGAAAGATTTTCCATCCATCCATTATCTATACAACACTTAATCCTCTCTAGGGTCACGGGGGGGCTGGAGCCTATCCCAGCTGACTTAGGGTGAAGGCAGGGGACACCCTGGACAGGTCGCCAGTCTATCACAGGGCTACACTTAGAGACAGACAACCAAGCACACTCACATTCACACCTACGGACAATTTAGAATCACCAATTAACCTCAGCATGTTTTTGGACTGTGTGGGAGGAAGCTGGAGAACCCGGAGAGAACCCACGCTGCACGGGGAGAACATGCAAACTCCACGCAGAAAGATCCCCGGTGTCCCCACCGGGACACGAACCGGCAACCTTCCTGCTGCGAGGCAACAGTGCTAACCACCGAGCCATCTTGCAGCCCCAGGAAAGACTTTGAGACAGTAAAAATGGGTTACCCTTTTTTTACAACACTATGTTGATGAGGGGTAACTTTACTTTGTCTTGAACTAATGCCACAGGTACAAAGCAGCATTTATCAGCTGTGAAAATTAAATAATGTATACAGGCCATAACTGACAAGAGGCTTCTCTATGTATGACATCATGGCTAGGCTGGATATCCAGCACTTAAACTTCAGTCATCATACAATACAATCAGGGTAACTGGAATTGCATTTCCTAGTTAAATAATTATATTAGAAAAACTCATGTCTTTATTGATTTATTTGACATTTTATTGCTATACTCCCAAATTAGGGAGCTATGTTATTTTTTAAAAAATTTTATTTGGATGATCTGACCCGCTAAAGGAGTAGAATCACAATGGAAACCACAAACCTGCGCAATCCAGCTTTTTATATTGATTTAGCAGCTGCTTCGATATACATTTTTAACCACATTGGAGAAATAAAAATATACAGATACTAACTATGAGGGGAAAAAATGCAATTTAAATAAATTTATTCTTTTAATGATCCTATATATTGTGAGTGGTATCTCAAGCAGCCACAAGCTGAGTAACTATTACTAGAAGTGAGTTTCAGTCCACATCATTCAGCCGTTTGAAAGGATCATGATTTATCACATCATGACGGACAACATTTGTTGTCGTTTGTGTCACAAAGTAACTACATTCATGTGGGAGTTTTCCTACAAAGCAACAACGAAAGCTGAGTCAAAGTCTGAACAGTTGGTGACCTGAACCAAAACTGGAGTCCACTGACAGCATACGGCCAGTGGTTAAATCAGATTTTGTCAATGAGAGTCGTGGGCTTTAGTCCCAGTAAATCCGCTGCTGTAGTGTCCAAGAAGGGAATTCTTGGCTGTAAATCGGCCCACAGATGCTGGAGCCATATGCTTCATCTGCCTGAGAATCCAACACCGGCTTCACTCAAGATTATCAATGGGTGGGATTAAAGGTGAAGAAGCAAATCCAGTGAGAACAAGTAGCTGTAGATGATCTTAATGGTTTTACAGGATCTTGCTGTTAAATGTGAAGCTATTAATAACTGGAAAAATCTTTTTATTTTAAAAGAGTATTTTTAACTGAAGTCATAATATATAGAGTGATTGATAGGGTCTAAAAAGATAGTTTACTCTTAAGACTTCTTATTTTGACCAGAAGGTTTACATGTAACGCTCTACTTTGACAGGTGCATGACAGCACTTCTTAAGGCTATTTATAGTGTTTTGGACACTTTTTAGAACAAGCTGAAAACATACTTGACATACTGTATTAATTGGGCTGTAAAATGTACTTATTACTGTGTACTTTATTTTGATAGCAGTAAAAAATTGTTCCTCCACAGTATTTAGATAATCACATAGTTTGATAGAAGTGATAATAGCATAGTGACTATAGAACATTGTCACTTTCTCTGTTGATTCTTTGGTAATTTCAATATAAATAACCCACAGCTATGAAGATTTATGGCATACCATGCATGTGATTAACAATGATAAAAGATGTGTAATACAGAATTTAGTAAAAGACTGAAAAAGGTTAATAAACAATTTCAAATAAATCAAAAATCTCACTAGTATGCTACCACTAACTCCTCTTATATCACACTTATATATAGGCACACGGTAACATCATCTATTGCTATGCATGAAAGCAACTTTTCCCACAAAATTGCAGAGAAATAATATTGCTGTGTTTGTCAAAAAACAAAACAGTCTTTTATGTTATAAAAAAAAAAGAAGAAGAAGAAGAAGAAGAAAAAGAAAAAGAAAAGTTCAGTGAACTTTTCCTCTCAATGAAGATCAGAGAGGAAAGGTGAATGGGACAGAAATAAAAGTTGCAGATGTCGACAGTCAAAGCTCATAGAGGGCTTACAGTGCCAGATGGATTACAGACAAGTTAAGTACCGTTGTCGGCAAGTTAGAGCAAAAGCCTATTGCACCACCATTCAGTTTAAGTGGTCATAAGGACAGGGAGCTGTAAATGAGATGCTGCTTCACTTGTTATTTTTTTTCTCCAAACCTGGCCTAAGCATACTATCACAAAAGCTGTCCTTAATCAGGAGAAACCACTTGTTGGCTGCGGTGATTACTCTCAATTCTGAAATATACTTTTACTTGATCTACAGTTATTTATACATGTTGGTATGACAAGCTGAGACATTTACACAATTGAATAGCAAGTGTACATATGGTCGTGTGGGTTTTAGATGAAAAAGAACAACTGTTTTTCAATTCACTTGTGAAAATAATTATTTAATGTCTCTTGAAAAAACTTTTGTATGTGTATAGAGTGAAGGAGCATCCGGTTTTTGATGTTTCAGGCCACCGAGGGACACAGAGGGACATGCATATTGGCCGAGTGAGAGGGAGAGAAAGCATCTGTCACTAAGACTCAGGGCATCTGGACACCATTCCCTCAAGCAGCAAAATCCACCAAATCTTTTACAGGATTTGTTTTTCCATTGCAGATGGTCCTTTGCACATGTTTTCTTCTCATTGGCCCGGGGTCCCAGGCTGACAGTGCTGCAGCTTTGCGGGTGCTGCATATATAAGGGTGCACTGTACCTGCACCAGACCCTTGCATGCTGAGGAGAGGAAATGAGAGAACAAAGACTGCAGGAGATAAACAATACAAGAAGAGGAGGAACACAAGTACTGTACACTTTTAATCACTGCAAGGAGAAGAGGTAAGTGGTGCAAAGAGGTTTCTTTCAATCTAATTCTTGCTGCAGTTAGTGCAACAGTTTTCACACTGCATGCAAAAGATTGAAATAAACTACATCTTCAACTACATTTTATTTTTGCAGCATGAATTTGTGCTGCATATACTATACAGCAGTAATGGTTGCACTGAAATATTGCAGTACACTACTGTGTTTACTAATTGTATTTTTTATAAATGAAGTTATTCATTTGATTTGTGAACTGTGCAATTTGTTTAATTGGAATGCATTTGTCAATTTTAACAAAATTCACTGAACTGTGAATGCAAATATTTTGCCTGTATGAATATCAACATAGATGCATTTGATAGATGTATTGCATGTGCAGTAAATACATTTGTAGAGCTGTGCACTGATTAAATAGTCCAAGAAATACTTTGCTACCATGACAAAAACATTTGAATCTTGTGTTATACATTTTTTGATTTAATCTCAAGCCATGTCTTGAATGGATAAGTAATTGCTATAATATGCATACATTATTCAGGAAATTACAAAAACTGAACAAAACTGGAAATTACAAAATGTTATTATTGGAAATGACAAAAAACGATGTCTGAGTAGGGATGAATCATAAAATGAGTGTCTTAGAATGCATTAGATCTTCAATATGTAGTGAAATATTGCAGCCTTAAAGTTAACAGTATTATTCCATGTTGAGCAGTGAGGAACAGTTAGATTCTTTGAATCATGCTAATTAATTGTTTCAGTTAAAGGGCACAGCTTTGTTTTGCTGCAGTTTACCCAAATGATCCCAGTTTTTAAATATCCATTTGGATTTGGAACTTGCTTTCACAGACTTACGCACTGTGATTAAAGTCCTGGAGCTAATATATTTTTTGTTGTTGGTGCTTGATTGTCTTTAATTTAGAAATAAGTTTCCATGTAACCAAAGAAAAATTTGTTTTCATTTGAAGCACCCTAGGTGGTGTTTTTTCCACTGTCCCTCTTCTATCTATGTGCAACAGTGGGATGTTTTATTTACTACAAGTAATACAACATGTAACAGTGAGTGTGACCTCAAGGTGGAATGATTAGTAAACAACTTACAGCATTAACTGATAGTGTTACTACTTGCTGGCTAGTCATCAGTCATTGTAATCCACTGTATTGATTTGAATGGATTATGTACATTAGAGTGTAAGGCAATTTAACCAAGCTATAGGTTAAATAAGGGCACTATCCCCCTTTTTTATGTCTAATTATTTAATGATGAAAAACAACATAGCTATAGTGAATTTTAAATTTGCTTTTTCCTTCGCCTTTGATCAATGTTGCAAAAGACAAAAACCAACAGCAACTGATATGTGACAAAATCACATAGCTGAGTGCAAGTAAAATAAAGAGAACATTTTCATATAATGATAGAAATTTGCAATAGTTTGATCCATTTAATGGGCAACCATTATTGTCTTTTTCTGTGCATGGTATTTTTTTCTGAGTAAAATACATCAAATAGTTATGTTAAATTGCATTTGTCACTGTTACCAGATTATAGTTGCAATATTTTGCAAACCTAAATACAGCATATGAAGCTGACAAAATACAGTATGAAGTTCCTTCTTGATATAGCTCAAGTAATAAAAAAAAAAATCCTCATGTATAAATACTATAAATACAATTAATACCACTATGTTCTGACTGCTAGTGCAAATTATGAGGTTAACTGTTTGCATAGAATTTTTTTAAGTTACTTTTATTTCCTGTTTTTTTAAAAAAAATTTTTATTTGAGTCATGCTCACCAGAGGGCAGCATTACACAAGGGGAAGACTTTGGAAACCAAAACACCATAAAACCCCTGTTGTCCTACATAAAGTAGTCACCTTTTGAGAGCTAGAAACACAGAGTAATGTGTTTCTTGTATGTTGGCACATCCTCTGCATATTATAAATTTTTAAATTTGTTTATAGAAACATATTGTTGTTGTGTACTTTCATAGTTTTACTGTATCCTATGATGCACATTGAGGCATTCAGTTGTTTTTTCCTAACTATGATCAGTCTGACGACAACTTTAAATTTAAGTGCTAAACACTTTTTTTGTGGATTCATTTAATATAAAACATTTAACACACTCCAGATTTTCCTTTTAGGTGGGGCAAATGTCAAAAATGTTTACTCATTTACACATATAATTTCTGTTTACATGACTGTCTTGTGTGTGTTGCAGACCTGCAACATCAATCAATTGGACAGTTCCAAATGCAGTTTTATGAGACGGGAGAAGAAATTTTGATGACTCTTTATGTACGTATGTATGTTAGGTATGTATGCAATCAAATTCTACATGCAAACTTATAACAAACTTTATTCCTCTAAATCACTCCAACTTAGCAAAAACATTTTATCCACATGTGCAGCACCTACAGTCACAACTTCAAATATGAGTAGCTGCATCATGCATTTCACTAAGTTCGATCAGTTAAAGAAAATTAATGAATGATCCCTCTTTTCTCTTATACATATTCTTGCGTTTTCTACATTGCAGATAAAAGATTTGATGGAATTTAATTATGCTAATGTTTGTACACCAAGTAATAGTTTTTTTTGTTTTGTTTTGTTGTTTTTTTTTTTTTTACAAAGAATAAACTTAATCTTTTACCTATTTAATCTCATACAGCATAACATTAAAACTGTGAAGTGTCACATCACACTCATTAGAAGGTGGCATACAACAACCTGACTGAATAGATTCTGTTTAGTCGTCTTTGACAGAATTAGGTCTCTACAGGAAACTGTGTGTGGTAAGACCTGAGTGAGGGTTAAGGTGGAACAGCAAGGACTGTGACATTAATTCCCTGAGCTGTGCTGATGCAAGCTCCTACTGGATCATGAACTATTTAAATCCAGTAGCCCCTGTCCTCATTGAAACACTTCCTCACAACCCACCTGCTTTTAAACATACCAGGTTTCAATAGCTAGTATTCATTAATAAAGGGTCCAGTAAACTTAATTCTAACTGGAGATCTTAAGATCACTGACTATTTAAATGGTATCATTTTATGATGTAATCTTTTTTTCAGATTGCATTTTCTCAGATTTTTTTTGGAGCCACTGTGTACAGAGTAAAGAAAATCCTCTGGATTTGGCTCCCTCTAATGGCAATAAAACAAAAAGCAATTTGGCAGACCTCTCCAACAGTGCCTCTCACCCACAGATCAGGTCCAGGGACGCTCAGATAAATAGTCTGAAAACAACACAAAGTTACAGTTAATGCTTAGGACTGACCTTTTTTTAGTTTCTTAATTTTAGCAAATTGCCACAACTGTCTCTAGTCATTGCAAAAGATGTCTTTAAAGCAACTAAAACATTTCCAACAAGTGGCTCACTCTTTGGCTTATAGTTTTTTGTCCCGACCTTTGATATTTTACTGATTTCCTATATTATACAGTAGTTGCTGCACATAGATTTAAAACTAAGTTTGTGTGATCAATCAAAAATTTCACTTTAACAATGGATGACTTGCATGTATCGCTTGTCTCCCAACTCAACAGGGCCTGCTGTTTCAGCTGTTCTTTGTTTTTTTTTTTCTGTTAAAAAGGTCCAAAAACCAATGCACCCTAAACGTACACAGCTTCATACAGCAGATAGCTGACGTTAGCAAATACCTGGCGAACAAAGAAGAGTATTAAGGAGCTAAAGAGACAAATCCCTCCCTCAGAAAGAGGTGGAGACCCAGACAGAGTTAAAAGGAACTTACAAGTGCCAGGCACCCTCCTGGAGGAGGCCACTCCCATAGGATAGAAATTGTTTGTCATAGGATAAAGGTGATCACTCAGACCAACTTTGTATTGATTTGCTGTAACCCTTCCCTCTAAGGGGACAAGTGGACCCAAACCATGTCAGCAAAATTCCTCCCACAGCACAACAGCGCCACTGGATGTCCCTTGCTGTAGTGGTGAATCATTCAGGTTTTCCTTTTCAGTTGCTACCTGTCTGTGTATGTCGGTGTTGTATCAAGAGCTTATTTCTGCTGCCCCCAAGTGGCCCAAAAAAAATCTGGTATTGCACTTTAAAGTAATACTTGGATCAATAGTGTATAACTAACAAGGTGTCTGTTTAGGTGAAACAGGTTGGGGAAGTCTGGGATCTGGGATGAATCTCTGTAGGTGTTGATGTTCCGTTGGTGATGCTTCTTGCTGTCAGGCGAGTTGAAGCAACAGTCAACTTAATCTATAGTGGAAAAGGCAAATCATAGTCTCCACCCTTCTACTTTTTCTGCCCTACTATTTTCAAAATGATAAAAGTCAATGGTACAGTGTGTTGACTCATACAAAGGACATAATGGCGATGTTGGCTTGGATATACTCTGTTACATTTGAAGTTGAGCACAAAGCATATTTGCTTGACTTGTTGCAATGTGAGCTAGTGGGTGATATTATTCTACTGGTGACCAACATTGTTAACTAACAACATAAGGTGTACAAAAAAAAAAAAAAAGGTTGCTGACCTGAGCTGTGTCTTTCCTGTAAGGATAGCCAACTAATAACATCTATTCCCAAGTGACTTGCTCAGTCAGGCTGATTCACTAGCCCAACCTCCGCCCAACCTATTCAGACACAGAGTAGAGTGAATATTGGCACGAGAATGGCAAGATTTGGAGAAGCATGCTTGGAGCAAATTGGGCTGTATATCAAAATCTCTTAGCATCACTCAGACTAGGTTTGCTGGCAATGCTGGCACTCAGAAGAAGGTCGGCATACATGGGATGCTTCAGGCACAACATTCCTCTGCCGATGTTGGACCAAGTCATTCTGGCTGTCTGGGTGGTTGGGCAAGTCCAAAACGTGTTTTTAATATGCATGTTTATGACTTTCTTGTTTTGGCTGTTGCAGTGTCTCAAAATAAACCAAGAGACTATTGATGGATGTTTCTGGGGCCATCATCCACAATTCCACTAGCTGTTGCCTCCAGTCTACACCTATGTAAATACTCTTCAAAGTACTCGTCAAAATGCCCAAGACTCAAAGCTGCTTCAACTAAAGAAACACAAGACACAAACAAGGACATGGTCTGTTGCCCTTTTTGCTTGTTTTAGCTAGCATTTTTGCTTACTGTATTGTGTTATTTTCAACCTTATCAAGTTGCAAACAGCCAACACACCAGGAACGCTGCATCTACTCTGCTCACATCACAGTGTTTTACCATTGGAATGTCAGTTCAAGTCATTAGTCATACCTTAATGTTTAAACACCTTATTCATGCAGTACCCTCCTAAAATTGTGCTTCCAAGTGGCTCCAATGTATTGCTTGTGAAATTGAGCAGTAAATAGGCTACTGTTGATTCATATTTCTGTTCAGTGTGTTCCTAGGAATATATCTGATGTTTTAAAGTAGATGGTGCCAAAGACAGTCTATAGTTTGGGACTGTCTCTTGAAACTGTGTGATCTTTTGTAAGTCAGAAGAGTAGTACAGGAAGGTACTGTTAACTACAAGTAGCACAGAACCTTCTCTGGATGGCATGTACAAAATGTTGCATTGACAATGTTGTCAGGCAATTAATGTGCAAGTTATGATATGTTTAAGCGAGATATTCAGGCGCCAACTCTGACTTGCCTCGGGCTAAGGGATGACAAAGACTCTAAGTATCCTTTTTTGATACTTGAGAGAAGTTTGGAAGCTGAATGTGTGGGACCTTTCTGGCAAGGCAAAAGCAGTGTTTCAGTGGTCAAATGCAGCTTTAGTCATAAGCCTAGCTTTTCAGACTGACAAAATAAATTCCTTGTGAGCAACTCCTTTGCCACACTGGCATCTTTGACACCAAACCAGCTCCAAATATTTAAAAAGCCCTCTGCATCACCTATAAACTCTAGACAATAAGTCTTCACAAAATTCTTTGATTGTAGTACAGATATTTGCAAGGCAACTGTCGCAACCTCTTGATTTTGATCGAGTCAGTGTTACTTCTTGAACAGTCCAATGAGTTTTTAGCAACAAGCAGAGGCATGGAAGTCGGATGCTACTGTGTAATCACTACTAAAACAAAGTCAACATGTTTGAATAGAAGGTCCCATTTTGGCAAGCCCAGACAACCTCTTGCAGTGATATACTCATGACATCTTCAGAAGTCTATGAGCTGTATGTACAACCAAATCATCTTGAAGTAAGCTTGTATGTGTTCTTTTGCTGTATATCCAACAAAAAAGGTAACAGCGTAAACGTTTGAATAGCAAAGGTTAAAGTAAATGTGTCTAAGGATACTTGTTCAGCTGCATATACTGTGAATCAATTAACTAGGTGCTAAAATGTTGGGACAGCAGTGTGGGTTTCTTCTGTTCTCACTGTTGTACTTCATGGTCGGTGTTATTATCCAGTCTCAGTACTCTCATTTACCATCAGCTGAGTTTCTGTTCAGTAATGAGCCAGACTGCCTGTTTGATGGATACTGAGTAACAATGCTGCCTGGCATACTATCTAAAGTGATCCTCAGACCTATGATTATCGGCGGTAAGCTGTTAGGGGCATCAGTAGAGAATTCAGTCACCACATTTACTACATATTGCTGTGGATAACTTTTTGTCCAGAATCCAGCAGGTTTTACTGATGTATACATATAAACAATAAGTTTAGTGCCCTCTGCTGTCCAAACTCTAAACAACTTTTAACAACAGACAATATTCCCTTTTACTTTTATTACAGCCCCCTCTTTGGTGACAGTCTTTGAACTGTGCAAAGCAAGAAGTTGCTGTAATTTGGCATTGATGATACCGCCGATAAATGTTTGTTCAGATATGATTTTTGATTACCCCAGACCCCCAAGTTTTAAAAGAGAATACCACAGACATATGTTCTACCCTTTATATCTAATTCATGTACAAGGTAGATAATGATACACACTAACTGTATTGTCTTTTTTAAAATCCTCAACCCCCTCTACTCAAAGATTTGTTTTGTTGGTCTCAAGTTAACAACCTTGGAATTTTAAATTATTGGAGGTAAACGTGACAGAGTAAATAGTATGATCGCAGTAAAGTAGGAATCGATATAATAGGATTTTTCTCTGTAGTAAATCTTGTATGAGTGACCCTCAGTGGTGTTACTTGGACAACGCCACCAAGTGGCAAAACCTAAGAAGTCTGAAACTGATCCTGAATTTTGTAATCACTGACTGTATACCAGCAATTGTACTGTCAATGTCCTGGAGGGCCCTTTAACAGGATACCTAACACATTTTATAAGAGAAGAAAATAATGTTATTATTACAAAAAATATAATATGACTAAACAATATTTCTGGAATTTGGCAATAATTTGCAATGTAGAAAAGCAACACCAATGATTCTTAAATTTGTGTTTTGCTTTATTAAGGGAGTAAGAAGTAACCATGTGGATAATTGTTAGTTGCAGGTGTCAAAGTCTAAGAAAAATGCGATTTTAAGATATTTCTCTTCTGATTTTAAATACAAATATGTTATGTGTACGGTTCATTTTAAAGCATATTCACAAAATATTTAGTATATTTTTAAAATGTAATGTTAAGTTAGTGTCTTTTTGTCAATCAGCTTTATTGAATTCATCACGCATTCATGATTCTCCATTACTAGATTTGACAAGTTGTCTAGTAGTTGCTATAATTCTCATTTGTTTATGTGGCCTACAGATTTGACATTATATTCAGTGGAAATCTACAGTTATAATAGTTGTTATCAATATTATGTTGAATTTTTCCCCCCACATTTCTTTTAGCTTATTTTATCAAATGACCTCTTTTACAGCTGACGTCAAGTCAAGCTCTACCTGAGTTCACATCAAGGATGCAGGATATTGTTCTGTAACACGGCACTTCTGATGTAACACGTAGAGATATAACAGGTAACTGGGTCTGTCGTAATGGGATCATCCTGTGGATTTAAAAGTTATTTGAAGTGCTGCGAACATTGGAGCAAGTATACAGACAACATTGCTTAACTAGGTCCTGTACCTGTAAAATGGCCATCAAGATAGCACTATGGTTGAACTTTATGTCCTAGATTTATATTTTCAGACAATAGCCTGACAGCTAACTGGTTAGTTAGACCAAGTAACTGCATGTATAACAAGTTATAAAAAATGTTCTCTATCATAAAATGCTTTATATGCTGTCCTTTTACCGGTTATATACCTTAAGGATGTGTTTGTAATAGCTGATTGATTCAAGTGAGGTTTAAATATTTCCCTTATTAAATCAATATCAGTGAGAACTGATATGGATGCATGAAAAACATGGAATGAAATTAAATACCACTATGAAACTGTCATGCAAATATGTAAATTAAAATATTCCAGCAGTCGGGTGTACCTCACATTTGCAGGGATTCAGTGCATTATACCACTTCACTCACCTGGCGAGCCTACATTTCAAATTGCTAAATTTAGTAATTGTTTTGTCCTCAGAGTCAACAGTGAGTCTCACTGTACTGCTACCATCAAAGTTAGACTCCCTTTTTAAGCATTTTTGCAATTCGCTGCATATGTGAGTTGAAGAATTCCCGGAACATACAAGCATTCATTATGTCATAGCGTCATTCCTCTATGACAGGCTCATTACTGCATGTAGCCGCAATTTAAACACACAACATGAACCTGTTGTTTACTGTTTGTTAGGGAAAGAGAGAGAGTGTGAGAGCAGTTTCTTCCCGTGTTGTCCTGTCATGACACTGCGGAGGACGAGTCTGACTGACACCTTAACCTTCCCCAGGGGATTTGTGGGATTGTGAGTGGAGTAAAGGATTAGGGTTTTAGTGGCACACAGCAAACACTGGGTCTGTGGGTCAGTGTGTCAGTATATCAGTGAGTCAGTAGGCTTTTATTTTTCTCAGGGTAGATCAGCTACCTGCTTTCCATGAGCCCAGCCAGTCTTGTTACTTCCTGGTGTCAAAGAGTACTCACCTGCTCACATGTTAAGATCAAACTTTACCCATGATCATGCTCCAGAACCATCGCATGTGGAGCCACACACTGAGCTTCTATCTGTGTTCTTTACCTAACACAATCAAAAGGCCTCTTTTTGCATTGTTGCTGGATAGAAGGATATGTTCTTGCAAAATACAACTTTTTCAGTCACAGCATTATTTGGTTATTTACTGACTTCACACTGGATCAGATTCTATGATATTCTAAACATTTAATAGCTGTAGTGGCTGTAAGGTGAAGATTACAAACCTGCAAAAAGGCTATTTATTCACTGAGCTGCAAGGACCATGAAAGCACAGATGACATCTGCAGAGACCAGAGTTCACTTTAAGGGTCAGTTCAACAAAACTGTAAAAGTTATACATATACAATACCAGTCAAAATTTTGGAAACACCTTCTCCTTCAATGGTTTTTATTTATTTTAATTATTTTCTACATTGTAGATTAATACTGAAGACATTTAATCTATGAAAGAACACATATGGAATTATGTAGTAAATAAAAAAGTGTTATACAAAGCAGAATATGTTTTATATTGTAGATTCTTTAAAGTAGCCCCCTTTTGCTGTGATGACAGCTCTACACATGCCTGCCATTCATTCCATCAGCTTCATGAGATAGTCTCCTGGAATGGTTCTAAATTAACAGGTGTACCTTGTCAAGAGTCAATTTGCGGAATGAATGAATGTACTTCTCACATATCTCTCTTGTCTCATGAAGTATTGGGCCTATTTGTTTTGGTCTTGTTTGACCAAGTTTTATGGGATCTTTTGAAACATCACTGGTCCCTCAAATCAGTGGAAGTAAATGGTAATGTTTATGTGCCACTTGAAGCAGTAAAAATATTTTTGTTTATATATCTATGTCACTTTCCACATGCAGTGTCCTCATCACTCTGGATAATCCACAATCCACATTTGATGGGGAGTGTTTCCTTTTTTTGCTTCAAGTAGAAAATAGTTTGAAATGAACTGTTTACTTAAATGCCTGAGGACTGTTGTATATAAATACTAAGAACAAGGTTTCTAGAGAGACACTGTTGAGTTATATTTTCAGTACTTTGAACACTGCAAACCAAATTCATACACTTCCACTGAAATAGAGCAGTGACAGAAGACTCAGGAAAGATATCTTGAAAACCAGCCAGATTCAACTCAACCACTCAAACTATGTATTCATGTGTGAGTGAGAAGATAAACTTTGAGAATCCTTCAAAGTGTGCATTTCCTGTCCAGATACATTAAAATAAGTTGGGCCAAATGAAATGTGTTCTTCATTTGCCAACGAGTGTATGACATTCATCCTTTGACATCTATACCATGTGCTGGTCACTTTATAGTTTGCTAATTACCATCCATCCATTATCTATACACCGCTTTATCCTC
>NW_007577939.1:0-86959 GCF_000690725.1 Stegastes partitus | reverse complement strand
TTGCTGCGAGGCAACAGTGCTACCAACTGCGCCACCTTGCAGCCCTGCTAATCACCATAGAAGCTAAATCTTAAAGCTCACACAGTGAAGCAACTGTATGATGACAAGCCCTCAAACCCTTTTTTTTCTGTGAGGTTAGAAACAGGGACTTATAATAATGCTATGATTTATCCAGCTATTTTATCTGAGGTGGAAATCAGGTTCACTAACTGGCATTCCTCCAGAGAACATAATTTACAAAGTTACAGTGTTCATTGAAGGAATTTGCTCCTGGTCTGTTCTGAAGCTACTCATCATCATCTATCATGTTGTTCTTTTTTTCAGTTATTCTGGAACAGTTTGTTCGCCACTTGCAGTTAACTTTTATTTTGTCACTTGTTCTTTCGTACCTTCTAAAGATTTTAGGGACCATGTTGTCAGATATTAATTCAAATTTGTTCAGAACTCCTCTTATTTGGTTGGAAAAACAAGCAGTTAATCACAAATTTTCCAGGCTTTATCAGTACTGGTGGCATCAATAAAATTTGTTTTATATCTATATCTATATCTATATCTGTATTCATGCTCTTTGCTCTTGAGTATCTGCAGTATCTGAAATGCAGCTTGCTTACACCCTATGCTTCTGACATGTGTTACTTACATTCCTGTCCACCAACAACCATCATACTGTCACAATCTCACCCACACACACACACGATATGCATGTGTTAAAATGTGCATCCTTTAAACAATCAAAAGCAGAAAACGGGGAATTTCAATCTGGAATTTAGAGTGTGTCCAGGCAGATTAGCAGATCGAATGCAGGAGTGATGTACAAAGGTACGTCCTGTTGTATTATTGCTTAGTAATCTTTAAGTAGATGAGATAAAAGTATTACAAGTTCTCATCTGGAGTCATGTGATACAAAATGGTATGGCACGTACACATTGTTCTTGCACGTCAGCTCACTTGCAAGGTGTTGGTCGAACACTTCAGGTAGTGTTCGTGTGACTCTGAATACCCTTTTGTGGACACACTGTTTTATAATTTTCATGTCATTGGCGATGTGAAAGCAGGTGACTGGGTTATCGTGACTGAGTCTACAGTATGTACCAGCGACAGGGCTTTGAACTTTTCGTCAAAATTTAGTCAATGTGGTTTTTCTCTTTCTTTCTTTCTTTCTTTCTTTCTTTCTTTCTTTCTTTCTTGAATTGGCAATAGTAATCATATATGGTGCTTTCACAATGAGGAATGACGCACTGAAAGTATTTCAGCAAGTCCTCCGTTAGTACTGATAAAACATTTTCGGTAAGTAACTTGGACAAGAAAATGTAAAAACAACCTGTAATCTATAAAACATTTTTAGTGCCAGACTACCCTTAGACACTGATTATAGTCCATTTTTTTTGATTGATCTGTTGACTGGACCTGCAGGAGTTGGGAAATTTTGGCAGGAATGGAGTCAGATATTTTGGCATTTGATTTTCAGGACTCCAGATGGTTTTAAAACTTGAACAGATGTTTGTGTATTTGTTCACAATATACATATCTTATCAATCCTGCTCAAATTGAGAATTTAATATCACAGGTGCAGTTGTGAACACTGAGAACAGTAGGAACAGTTTTTATAATCTTTACAAGTCAGTTGATAATCATAGTGCAGCATTTATGATGTATGGTTGTGTGCTACTGCAATTATACTCAACAGAAGTAGAAGGGCACACACTATCTCCAGTTGTGTGCCTTTTTATTGTCCATACTTGTTCTAAATATACCATAGATTCTTTGTATAATAAATATATACTTTTAAGAACCATATTCTTATTTTTTTTAATCTATCCTCTTTTTAAAAAACAAACACACAAACAAACAAACAAACAAACAAACAAAAAGAGATATTTTTATGATCTGTCTGATTACTCTGTAACATGGATTTTGACGAGTTTTCCATAAATAAAGATATCAAATTACTATATATTATTATTGCCATTACATTGCGGTCAATCCCAAATGAAAATGCATGATGTGAAAGTGATAACATGCCAAGGGAATGTGACAACTGTTTACACACCAAACACAGACAGTCCATAAAGCCACTTCCACTGTTTGAATGAGCAAACACACCCTTTGCCTTATAGACAGTACCAATGTGATTACATGGCAGGTATCGTGTTTCTCATGCAGGCTAGAATTAGGAACTTGAAGACTGTGTTTTCACATACAAAAAATTTGGTTTCTAACTAATTATGATGCATTAAAAGCAGTTCCAGTCATCGACTCTTGTAATCATGGTGTTAAGATGAAAAATGACAGTCATAACTATTTGTGTTTACAGATACATTACTGTCCGTGCTGAGAACACCTTAAGTTGAGCACATTTTTTTATTTAATGCCCCAAATTGTTTCTGTTCGAAGCACAGTGTGTTTTCATTAAGTCCCAAAGCAAGAAATGCAATGGTTTAAACTGGAGAATAAAATATCATGACACAACTTTGATCAATTTAAAATATTTATTTACTTATTAAAAATAAAACTTTTACCGTAGTCATGTCATCTCAGCACATTATGACATTTTCGGCATTAAATTGCTGTTACAAATCTTTCATTATACATAAAATAAAATGTATTATAAAAAAAATAAAGACAATAATTATAACTTTAAATCGAAACAGAATTCAAATCCTGGCTTCATTTTTACCAGTTACAGTATACATGAATTCCGGCATCATCTGTATGCTCTGCGAGTACATACAATACGACACATTTATACACAACTAGAGCTTAAGTAAATAAGCTGATTGACATTTGCTTTCTGTAGGCCTGTTTACATTTTAGGTAGCGCCCACCTGAGTTATAAGTACAGTAATAGACCCGTCAAGCAAAGTTCGCTCTAAAAATACAGTAGAGTGATAAAGTGCTTAGTAAGTTATGTTACAATGGCACCTCGATGTCTCTTTAAGTCCTGGGACAGGAAGTGCTTACAAGATACATCATAAGATAAAACACACAATAAACTCCAGTATTGAAATTGTTTTGCACAGGTTTGAACTCAAATGTATTAATACAAGTCTAGTTTTTAGAGGCAACACAGAGAGGTGAAAACAGTCTGTGGGGAATGTACAGCTTGAATATGTATCATGGCAGTACATCCAAGTCCTTAAGACATATAGTTAATCAACACAGTGAGGATACATTTGCTTGGTGTAAATATGGGCAAAAAGCAGACAAGACCTGGGCCTCAAATCTCTACTAAGGTCTTTGGTGCTAGCAGTGCAATATGTTGTACTTGTTATCAAAGAAAAGATTGCACTGTTAAGCTTTTAATAAAATGAAAAGACTGAGGGATGTGCTGACAGATGCCAATCTTAGACATGACACAGCTGCTGAATGCAATATGGAAAAAGAGAATCCTAAAGTATTCCTACATGCTTCAGGAGAAGGCAAGTGGACTTCTTTTTTGTCCAATTTGGCGTCTGACCAGGAATCTACCCAGGCATAGTCTTAAAATGTGTTTGTTTTTGTTTTTTTTGTTGTGTTTTACTTTGTTAAAGTGCTTCTTTATTTTCTTTTTCCCAGCTGTAAGTCAATCCTCAATTGCTGTTAAGTGTTGCATTGTTGGGCTTTTTTTTCCACCAATGCCATACTTCATATCAAGTGATTTTGGAATGGATGCTGGCATCTTTCAAAATACATTTACAGCTAGATTATCTCAACCTGGAAAGGTTCTAATTTTACATCACCCCTGAAAACTTTAGACTTTGAGAGCTATAAATGCCAACGTGCAACACCACATGCTCATTGACCCAACTACCTCACAGACCTTCACATTACCTGACACTGAAGCAATAGCTAAATGTTTGCTCACGCTGCTAAGAAATGACCTTAGGTTCATATGCTGTCAGAGCCACAGTTACCCAACTGATTAGACGACTTGTGTAAATAATACAGTGGAGATGCTGATTAAACATATTTAGCTGTGTTCAGCATTGGCTGCAATGAGACAGAACTGAGGACAGACTGTACCTGCTCAAACCATTTCAGTTCACTGTTTCTTGCACTGTAATAACAACTGTTTTCCATCACAACTTTACAATATAATATGATTGTGATGTGATTGTTGAATGGGAGGAAAAAGTTATCTGATCAGAATACAAAGAGTGGTCTATATGAACAGTGTGCCACAGGTCCACAAAAAAAAAACTCCCGAAGTAAATAAAATGGTACACTTAAACCGAAGGTCGAGTATAAAATGATGTTCATGATTATTTTCACTTTTTTTGTCAAAATGAGTTGATCCTTAATCTCCAAGTTGCACTTGTCTTCACAAGTTACAAAAGAAGGCACCCTTCAAGGATCAAGGATCTCTTGTAGCATTTTTAAAGCCTTGCTTTAAAATGGCAACATTTAATTGGACCAAGGAAAGGTGCAAATTTGCAATGAAACTATAAAAGTTCAGTTAAATTAAGTATTTAGATTCTACATATATATGTGGACACTGTGCCTATAACAAAACATACTGGAAACAAAGCTAATAAGTTTCGAAATAGTTCAAATTGGCATCAGTTCTGCTCACAGTTTCCTGAGATCTATTAAAGGTTTTACTGCATTTTTGAACTGAATCCCAGCAGCAATTTTGAAAAACAAAATTATTAAACTACATATGACACTTAAATTAAGGGTTTACATTAATCTATTGAGATGATCAGGTCTGGCCTGATCTACATGTCACCAGTGTGAGTGTTTTACCTTAAAATCACAGTTTGTTAAAATCTGTGTTGAGTCTGCCATATGTTAAGGTTACTTAGTTTCCATCCACTCTTTGTTTTATGCCTCTGACATTTGGATGAAGAAATGTGACACTATGTATAAACTTATTTAGGTTCAAACACTTCTAGGCACTGAAATATATTCCAGTCTTTAAAACTGAAAAGTGTTTTTTTTTTCTTTACAACTTGCTCTTTACTCACTGAAAACCTAACAATAAATAAAAATTACTGTGAGTGGTATTTTTTGTTAAAGTAGAATTTTCCAACTCAAATGGTCTAATTTTTGGTATTTTTCTCACTAAAATATGTTGGACTGCCATGGCCATACTCGTAAAAATTTCTATTTCTTTGTGCCTATAATTTTCCTAGTGTAATCTTAATTTTGAATAGAATGCGTGTGCCTTTTTTTAATCTTTGTGTAAAATACACATGACACACCTTTCAACGACAAAACAAACTTATTTAAAAAATCTATTCCTTTGAGGGGAAAAAATATAAAATTACACATTTAGCATCTATATTGCTAAGAATGTAACTTTTTATGATGATTATTTCTTATTTTGTAGCTTGTAGTCATGTGTGGAAAAGTAACACAAGCGCTAGTATACATGCCTACACTGTTCATGTGTGTTTCTGTATTTCTTCTAACCCACCTGTCTACAACACACATACAAAAAAATCTATTAACTAAACCATGTCTTCCATATTCTGTCGTTTATGTACATCCACAGGATTCTACTATCATGTCAGGGACATCTGTTTTGACAATGCTGTGCTGGGAGTTGAAGTAGACCATGGAGAGTGGTCGGCGCTCAGTGGGAATGCAACATGAAGTTGTAGCTGTGTTAATGCCATTGACTTTGAGCTGGCTAAAGACAGTGGCATGGAAGGAGGATGCTATTCCTGGGGAGCCAGACAGATGTTGGGGGCACTGGCCCATGCAGTAGTTCATATGGTAGCCTTCAGGTGCAATGATCCACTCATCCCACTGGATATCTTTGAACTTGATGTAGAAGTCTCTCTTGCAGCACACTGTTACATCGGCACCACAACGCAACGAACGTTTTCTGAGTGAGCGTTTGGAGTGGTCTTCACGGAGACGGACCTGAGCCACCAGGAAGGGCTGGTTGGGGGTGTCACCCAAGGTGTCCAGGGAGCAAAGGTTCTTCCCATCTTCTTCACAGCTGACCTCAAGCCGTAGGCGCCGCTTTCCCCCATCCAGGAAGGACTGCAGGGTGCGGGTAATGGGGAAAGTGTGCCAATTACTCTCCTGGACCTCCAGCATCTTTTCTATCACCAGGGTGCGATTAGAGTCTGAGAGCCCATCATCTGCGGAGAGGAAGACACGGGCAAGGAGACGGGAGTCCCTGTGAGGGTCTTCAGAGGAGTGGGCGTAGATCCACAGAGATGACTGGAGGACCTGTATACTTTGGCCATGTTCCTGCAGAAACTGGAAGGTAAGGCTAAGGCTGGCCTTATCCCCATTATATGCCTCATCTGTGAAACAATGACAATGTAAAAACAACACACAGATTGTTAATGTCTTGAACATTTTAGAGACAGTTATAAAAGGGCAAATTCGTTTAAATCATGTTTTGCAAGTAAAGCTGCAGGGTGATGTAAAAAATAAAGGACAAGTTAGTCTTCTTCCACCAGTATTAGGCATTCTGTACTATCACTGCCATATATCTTATCTTTACTTTAAGCTTACAACAAACCAAATTAATTGGGCAAATTATATGATTTGTTGTTTTTAAAGTTAGAAAAAAGCCCACAATTGCAACTCCTGCTACAAAGGATTCAGTTTAGGTTCCTTAAAGCACTTCAAGGTGGATTTTGAGGTCTGTTTTGGATTATTGTTATTTTGTACAAGCCAGCCTCTTTTCAGTTTCAGTGTCTAGTTGACTTCAGCACATTTGCCAGCAGAAAAGCAGTCTTATCTGAATATCTGTATGTCTTCGAGATCTTGTCTTGCCTTCCACAGTTCCCTGTCTGGATATCATCTCAGACAGTGGAAACTGCAAGCCTCAGTCGGTTTAGAACCTTCTTCGCCTCAGTAGGCATCAGGTAGCTTTACTCTCAGATTATCAGTTGCTTATGGAGTGTTAGGTTACAGCTAATGACAATTCCCAAAGACAACTATTGATGTTATAAGACCTAATAAGTCAATTTAGGTTTCTGGAGTCAATGAAGTTCTGAGAATACACAAGTGGAACCCAAGCCTTAACTTTTGCACATGCCATAATTATTGTTTAATCTTTTTCTATTTTTTAAATTAAGTTTATGAAGTAAAGGTTTAGTTAATGGCGCAACAATATAAAGAGAAAGATTAATTTTATATCATTTGCTGTGTTGAATATATTTACCTTGTCTCACTTTAAAAAGGTGAGACAGAGGTGACCACACTTCAGTGTAAAACCGATTCCTGATACGGTGATTCTAACCTTTTCTTACATTTTATCCAGCAATTCAATAACCTAAAGAGGTTAACAAGTGTTAAGGAGACGCAGACTTAATGTGCGTATTTTACGCACAGACATGTATAAAGCCCACAGAAAATGTGACATTGTGGTGTTTCAGTGCCATACGAAAATCGCTTTACAATGTAAAAAGTGAATACCAAACTTACGTATATCTGCAAAGCTCACTATTTCATAGCCTTGATCTTTGGTTGGTATATTGTTTTCTAGTTCGAGGGTACCATCCTGTCTGACGCGCCCCGAGTGCAGTTTGCGAAGCGCAGTAAGGAGCGCCACACGAGGCACCGTTTGAGTGATGTTTGGTCTCTCTTTCAGGTGCAGCTTCTCCAAAAGTTGCTGCTTGGCGAACTCTATCATCAGCCTTTCCTCTGCGTCTTTGTCCATCGCCGACAAGCCACAGGACGCGCAGCCCGGGGAGCCACTGACCCAGAGACCCTTTAACAGCAAGGGTGCCAAAAAAAGAAACGCTGTGACTGAAAAGGACGACGCGATCCTTGATTCTGAAGTGAATAAATGCATTTTTGCACTCAGAGAGCGTGAACGACAAATAAAAAAAATCTTCAAATCCTCTTCCCTGAGTTGTTCTTTGGGAAATCACAAGTTTCCCAAATGTTGCGAGAGGTCCTTGGTAGCAGCTGGACACCGTGAGGACAGGAGCTGTGAAAACGGAGTGGTGTTTCAACCCTCCTGATGGTGAAGATATCTGTGGTAATCCACCAAAACGAGTGACACGTTGGAGGGATGCACCAATGAGCGCACCGGGACACCGTGGAAATTACTGGCAAAGCATCTGTCTGTCCTTCTCTCTCACAACACAGGAACTCACACAACACACACATAACGCACGCTCACGCGAACGGCACTGCTTCACAATCACTGCGGAAATCCATATAGACTCATTAATGCCAGTGACCATACATGATCTCACTTGTTGCTTTATATTTTACGTGCGTAAAGTGACTGCTTTTGATAAGATTTAAGATAAACTGAATACAGCCGCCGTACGTTTAATACAGCAGGCAGGTAGTTTCCGTGCCACGTTGCCCTCCTTAGGGCAAGTGAGCGGGATACGCAATCTGTCATCACTCCCGCCGATCAAAGTTGAAATTCAGTGCCCTTTATCCCACTTTCAAAATACGGAAGACTCATAGGCACCAAACAATTGAAATGTACTTAAAAACTGTGCAAAAGCGCTCGGGGCTGTGAGGTGGGGAGCCTTCACGCGGTATTTGAAACACGTTCGGTCATGTTTTCTGCAATGTGGTATAATGCCATCAGCAAAATGGTGTGTGTGTGTGTGTGTGTGTGTAAAGGAAAGAGTAATGGAAGAATAATCGTCATTCAGATGCCTACAGGCCCACAGCTTCTAGGTTCTCACGGTATTCTATTCATAAAATACATTTCGAAAAAACACAAAGTCATTTAAAAAAATTAACAACACAGAGCTGACTAAATATATATATAATCATTCACACAAAGCCAACATAATACAGGCGCAAATTCAAGAAAGCTGCTGTAACAAATCACTTCTGATAACCTGCACACTACTGGGGGCCAAAAAAGTTCAAAAGGAGTTCTTAATAGCCTCTGTCATCCCTTATAATTTAACAATACTGGATATGGAGTCCAGCGCTGCTGCTGCAGCAGCAGCAGCAGCAAAAAAAAAAAAAAAAAAGCTTTCAAAAGTTTTACACTCATGGGACACATTTTGAATATGTACCTGTATACACTCACACCAAAACGAGCAGTATGGACTATCAAATCGAGCCTGTGTCGACCAGTGGTGAGCTGCACACAGAGAACATGCATGTTTTTTTTTTTTTTTCCTCCCTGCTAGCCTCAGGGTTGAATATGAGATTGCGCTTCAAGGCCTGCCATGGCACAGGAGTACATTCCTGCCCACATGTGGGAGGTTGTGGGAACTACAGCTCTGATGTGCTGGTGCCTGTGAATAATGTGACAAATCCAAGAGTATAAGTTAAAAGTAAATGAAGATTTTTTTTTTCTTTACTCATGAATATGAGCTATTTTATAAGGCAAGCTGAAGAATGAAGTTAGAACTCATTCAGTGTTAAACTGTCACTGAGATTATAAATGGTGTAGCCTACATTTTAGATATTTTTCTTGATCGCTTATTCCTGATACGTGCAGAAAAAAACGTGCCTTTCAAAAAAATGCTGCAGTGAGTTCAACATTTCACAATGACAGTAACCCGGTGATGATAATAATAATAATAACAACAACAACAACAACAACAATAATAATGATAATAATAATAATCATCATCATAACAATAATAATAACAATAATAATAACAATAATAATAATAAAAACACTTAAGTAATATGTTTTCATGGAGAAGAAACACATCGGGATCGTTTTTACATTTTGCAGCAGGTAAGGTTTGATTGTACATTAACAACTTCACTGTATCCTGAACGTCTCCCTGCGACTGTGAAGTACGCCGGTGACGTAAACTGTCGGTGAGGGGAAAAAAGTGACGCTGACACACACACACACAAGCCGGAGCCGAGAAGAGGGAATTGCGTTTTGTTTCTTTTTCTTTAATTTGTGTCCTTTTATTCTTTGGTGTTTTGTTGTTGTTTAGCGGTATTCCAGTGACGGATC
Source organism: Stegastes partitus (assembly GCF_000690725.1). Taxonomy (NCBI): domain Eukaryota; kingdom Metazoa; phylum Chordata; class Actinopteri; family Pomacentridae; genus Stegastes; species Stegastes partitus. The sequence goes on along the minus strand of NW_007577939.1, from coordinate 77,106 downwards.
CGACTGCCTCGTTCTTCAGCGCTTTGCTATCTATCATTAGCGTTCATGCTGCTCTCCCCTCACGCGGCGCTATTTTGACAGTCGGGGTCGCAGTGAACCAACTCAAGCTAGCAGCACCATTATATTAGCATTGGTAAGTCATTCGGAAGGCTAGCAAATCGTACCAGCTAGCACCTCCTATTTTGAGACCCGACAGTGCTGGTAGAGCTTTATAACAAGGTTTGCCCTGATATAAACATGTGATACTATGTTGACTAGCCAGTTGTAATACAAGCCTTTGGTTTTGTGAACGCTGGGCAGCTAGCGTTCACTGAAAAGAAAAGGCTAGCTAGCAGGCTAACATTAGCTAGGTGGCTAGGTGCTGTAGGTGGCTAATTATACTCGCTGGAGGAAGCAAGCTAATACCGTGAGCTAGCTATTGTTAGCGTGTGGGCAAGCTAATATTCTCAGTGAACTGCACAGCCACGACTCTGACCATACTGCCATCTGTTCTTTACAGACACAACTTGAAGGATTCTCCACACGGACTCAAGACATACGACCAGCAAAACTGTAAGCTGACCTGCAAAGATGACTTGAGACAACTTAGAATCGATGATCCACTATCTTTAGTCAGATATGTAACGTAACGTTAAGCACCATCTTTAAAGTCCGCGTTCTCCATGCCAGACACGAGATTGCCATGTTAACATTTTATGCTTCTTATCGTAACAGAGAGACATGACTGAAACTCTGTGACTGTATGTGTGACTTAAGTGATGGGAATTAAGTGATTATTTGAACGAATTGCAATGAAGGTATTGGGAATCGTTTGTAGTTCTGCGTTGCAGCCATGCTAAAAGCAAGCACTGGATGGTGACAACAAGGTGTAATTTATGCCATTACACCCTGGCGTGTATGTTTTCGTGCATTCACTGATTGTTTGAAACCACAGCAAACAAGGCATAATAACAAATTCATCTGAGGTTGTAAATTCATAGTTTGTATGGATAATTACGTGGCAATTTCACTGAGAAGCTGAATCCAAGTTCGCTGATTGAGAAAGTAGTCCACACACAGTTATAATGCATGGCTAGGTGGTGTTGTTTGCATTATGGATTAGAAGTTTATGTTGTGTTTAACATACTGCTGAGTTTGTTTTGCCACATTCCAAACTGAGTTAATGTCAGTCAACCTAGGCCTTTGCTCAGTGAGGCATAATTCTTCATTACTTCATTGCGATTAATTAGAATTTGTTCCAGACAGTTAGTATAGTACTGCTGAGGAGGATTCAGAAAAGAAATGGGGTTTGTCAAGAGATATTTGACAAATGGCCATTACACTCTGTGTCTTGGCTTTAGCTCTACTTTTTGACACTCATTCCGAAAATAGATAGCAAGACTGTTGTGACAAGCTAGTTGGGATCACAGCACAGACTGTCAGAGCTGTGATTCAAACATCTGCTCTGGGAAAATGGCATGTGTGTCTGAAAACAAAAAATTCACATCGGTTGGTATTGGCCAGTCATGTGCTATTAGGAATTGGAAAGTGGCAGGCAGGGACTGCCAACATAGTCGTGTTTTATGTTGAGATTGTCATGAAAATATTCCAATTAGTTCCTTCCTTTATAGACTTAATAACTTAAAGCGCTATGAGATGACTGTTGTTGTAAATATGCGCTATACAAATAAAATTGAATTGAATTGAATTAAAGTAAACAACAACTTAAGGAGATATCCCTATAGAACAAGTTCAGTTTTTATGGTTTAAAGGATGGGTAGACTGAGTGCTTTTTTTGTGCATCAGGTGGGTCCTCAATGCAGCTATTTCCTCTAATTTTGTGCATTTGGAAACGTATCTTTCCTTAGAAACACTCAGTCCAGTTGCTGGTGTAAGTATAGTATCATTGAGAAAAGGTTTATCCATAGCAAGATCTGGTGGAGGTGAGTCACTGAATCAACAGTCTACTGTTGCTAAGGCCACCAAAGAGAAAGATGGAGGATCTTGCCTCCTTGTCAAAGTATTTCCCCCCTTGTGCCATGCAGGTTGCAGATCTTAATGCATTGTAAGACATTCTGCATTACTTAGTTATGCTGGTTTTTAATAGCGAGAAACTCTTTGTTTGTTAGGTGTAACAATTTCTGACCTGCTTATGTTGCCTTACAAGATGCATGACTACAACCAAATCTTTTTTTTTTTGTACACCAGTAAAACATGCGATTTTGTGTGTTGGAGGTAACCTACTTGCTTTTACTGCATTCACTTTGTACAATCAAATATTTACAAAAGCTGAAGTGGTTAATGTGAAAGTGTCTTTAGTACTGTGTTTCATGTTAAAACAGGCAGCTATTATTCTGTAAGATATGATATCTGTTTATTTGTCAGCCGGGTATCCATATCTACTTCTGTCTCTGAATCTCTGTTTGCAGCAGCATAAGTAGAAGAGTGGCTTTTTCTAGAGAGATTTGAAGAGCTATTTATAGATCTCTGCCAGAGCACCAAGCGTGGTGCTGTTGCTGCTGCTTCTATCTGTCTCTTCTCTTAACCACTCCTGCTTCTGTTTCTCTCTCTCTCTCTCTCTCTCTCTCTCTCCATCTTTATATGTACCCCCTTCTTTTCCTGTTCTCTTTGTTTTCTGAGCTAATTTTCTTTTGATGTCTTCCCCTTTTGTGTCAATCTTCTTTTTCAGTATCTATTCTTCATTGCTAGCTTTCATGTAAATTATTAATTGAAGCAAATGGGAGGTGACGAGTTGTGTGGCCATACGTCTGTCCTCAGATTGGGTACATGGGCCTGCCTGAACCAGTGTCATTGTTGCAAAGTTCTGAAATGTTATTTTTTTGCAGGTAAATTGAATGAGTATCCATTGGCTTGGCTTGGTGTATGTGCAGCTCTATTTTATTAAAAGATTTGGTTCATAAGGGGCATCACTTAATCCATGCAGTTAGGAAGAAGCTGGTAATGCTCATTGAAAGTTGTTTTTGGTAACGTCTATTTTGGCCTGTTTGTATATTTGCACTGTAACCAATAACAATTTTCCTGGTGTTTCTTGATAGATTTTCTTCAGCTCTATGCTGCATACAGAAACTGCAAAACCTTGTTAGGTGATCGTGTTAACAGTCTATCTGTGGTATCTTTGGCTACTGACCCTTGTTGAGCTCCTCCGCTTTCTCCTTCCTTCTTTCTAAGCCAGTCTCTTACTGTCCTGTACAAGAAGCTACCTGGCTGCTCAATGTGCAGAAGAAGTGGCTGGACTTGTTTTGAGGCATTAGGTGGCATTAGTACATGCCATCCCCTTTATCCCAGTCATGTGGTCAACCTGAGACAGACCTTTTTTCAAGGCCATGCTAAGGATTGCAGAGTCATTGGTTGGTTTCTTGTCTTAAGTAGCTAAGTAAGGTTAGAAAGCCAGTCCTATGCTCAAAATCTGTCTGTCTATTTTCTCTGCTGGCATATTTTGTTCAGGGTCCACAAATCTTAGCTTTGGTGAGGTGACCCTGCTAACCACTGAGCCACAAAGCTGTCTTTATATTGATTGTGTGTAAGTTGAAGTGAAATTCAATATATATTCAAAAACACAATAAACATAGACTATTGATGTGAGCTTGGGATGATATGTAAGCAAGAATAACTTTGTAGAAGGAGATGTGCAGAAGTAGAGCATTGCCTTGTTTATCTTAAAGAGTCAAATCTAAGATTTACTACATGTTATATGAATGACAAATGGCCATTGTTGAAAAACTCAAAGCACCCAAGCTGCTTTTATTGGGATGTAGGCCTGTTTTCTGTCTCAGATTGTAGTACTTTAAAGCAGTGCAGTCCCCTTGAAAATAAGCATTGAAAAGTTGCTGGGCTATCTTGTATTTGTATTAGACCCATTAGCACCTGAAAACAGTCTTTTGAGAAAGCAAGTTTGAGTAGGACTAAAGTGTTACATGAACTGGAAAACTGGTTAAAGCATTTTCTGCATTTTACCAGGATAATTCAGCCACCAACACTAATACCTGAGATACTATGGATTTAAAATGATGAATAAACACAATACAGTAAAAGTGAGAAATGAATGAGACAGACTTGATGCAGCGTGGGAAATCTGAAAAATCCAGCAATGACCAGCCAGGGTTGCCAAATGGGCAACCAATACGTTTCACAATTAGGGCTAAATTTCAAGTTTTACAACTGTACAAAGAAGGAAATTGTCTAGAAATGCACTTGAGGCACCTAAGTCACTCTTGAAATGAGTTCTGTGTTAAGTTGATATTCACTATTACCTCTCCATTAATGATTATGTTCACAGTCTGTGCAACAAGACTGCAGCTGTATAGTCGTTTGAAAAAAGAAAGCATTAATGTACACTAGCCTTGACCGGTGTCAATGCTGGAAAATAGGACAGTGTTTTGTTCTGTTCCAGTGTGTCCCCCTTTTCAAGGCTCACCTTGAAAATAACAGGTCCAGCTGTTTTGATGCAGGCTGTGGATGGTGGACTTCACACACATACATCACACATATCACCACTGATTTGTTTACCTTGCAAAGATTTCCCACTAATTTTCCCACTGTGGACTGTTGACATTGTATATTGGTCAGCTTGATCATAGTCAAAGACTGGCCTGGGCACTGCTACTTAAATGTTATTTGAAACTGCAATGCTGCCTAAATTAGCCACACATTTACCTGTTAAATTTTTGCCCAATAAAGCCTGGACACATACTGTCAGCTCAGCAACTTAACCATCTATTAGACAGTCATTCCTGCTTTTCCTGCCCTTACGTAAAGTTCCCTGCTGACGTTTCCTTTGATGCTGAACTTTTGACTGCCTCTTTTCCGCTGCATCTTTCAGCTGCCGCTTGCAATTGGTGGCTGCAGGGAGAACATGCAAATATGTTGTCTTGTGGGATTATGGTTTTTCCTTGATAATGAGGTGGTTTCGATATTCCTCACCACTGTCTTCCCTTCAGAATCCCCTCTTTATAATACTTTATTTTGACCATAGCAGCAGTGCTCTGTTTCACCAGCAGCTGTCAGTACTTTTAAGCTCATTTTGTTTGTCAAGACACAGGCTACAGAAAATGACTTCAGACATTTCCATAAAATGGAGAGTGACGAATGATGACTAGCATGTGGCTGGACTGTGTTCTCTGTCTGTCTACAGATGTAAGTAATGTTGTTTTTGCAAAAAAGTACCAAACCTAAAATTGTAGCTCTGAAAGAATGCATCTATTTATTGTAAGCTCTCTTTATAGAGTCCTGCTGTTGTATCAAGTGACATACTCGCTGATCCAAGCAGCCCTTTTAAACAGCTGGGCTTCTTGCGCGCCCTGGTTTGGCTGTCATTGCAATTATATTGTTTCACAGAGGCAGAGAGCAAACAAGATATGTAAGAGGGAGAGAGCGAGAATCCACACGAAAGGGAGGGTTGGAGGTAGAAGGGAGCGGTGAAAACTGTGCGCATGATAGCATAAGAGTGGTAGAGACAGAGGGAGCCAGCTAGCAAGCAAGGTTTTCGGTTTCTCTGTTGTGCCTGTGCTTCATTCAGAAAAAGAAAGGGGGCAGTCAAAATAGAGTTTTCAGACCATTTTTATGAAACCCATTAAGAAAACAGAACTGGTAGTACCTACAGACAGGAGCACAGCAAGCATGAAGATGAAGAAAGTAGAATGAGCCGAGGAGAGTGACAGACCTTAACACTCCTGAAACTCTGCTATTTACATGCTGCAGGAAATGGATTTCATTTATTTGTACTACTTAGCGAGATAAAGCAAATGCCCGCGTTGTCTTGATCAAGAGCTGCTTCTCCTGCAATAATGTGCTTTTATCTGTGAGACACCTGATCCGACTTGGCTGGAGATCCACAGAACTGATCTCTAAATACAGTAAGGATGTGCTGTGAGTATGTATGCGTCTGTGTGTCCTTGTCAGTGGGTGTTAATAATTTGTAGGTAAGATGTAGCTTCTTCAGCTTTAGATTTGACTTGAAATGCCACCGTTGCCTCTGCAGTAATTACCTCTTATCATGGCACATTTCATTATTGCTCTTTGTAAAGTTCCTGCAGCAGTCTTTTTAATTATGCCTCAGTAACAGTGCAGGAATCCTATTATAGATTTTACTGGAAGATTGTTTTATATACTGTGGAGACTGTGTCTACTTATGTAAGTGGAAGTCATTTCATCACTGTGCCAGAGCTGTAAAGACAATCCTGACTGGATTTTGCATAGATGGATTTTAAACATTCTAAACTGTAATATGCTATCGTGTGTGCTGGCTTTAATGGTGCTTGTGCCTTGTGGTCAGTTTATTTTCATATATGTATGTACAGGCGCACACAAAATCTATTTAGTGAGGCAAATGCTGAGGTAATGAGGAATTCCCTTCCACTGTCCCTGTGTGGGAGGAGGGATGGTGGAGGTGGCCTGGTGGGGTGGAGAGTCACTGAGAAGTAGGCGTACCTCTGCAATACTGTCATACTGAGGAGGGAGGGGTGCAGGGGAAAAGGACAACCTATGGGCTTACATAAGGCAATTGAAAAGTTCTGTATTCAGAGACCCTGAAATTTATCCTCACTGACCCTCTTGGCTTGAATCTGCAGTAACAGGTTGTGATAAAGATGTTTATGAATGCATCCGAATTGATAAAACTCTTTTTGATATCTGAATGCAATTTACATACCTGCATGTCAGTGTTTTCCCCCTTTATTTGTTGAACACAGTGTGCGGGAACAGAGAGAATAGAGAGGAGGTGCGAGAGAAGCAGCACAAGCGTGAGAGAAAGCACAACAGCAGAGCCCTCTTGAATAAAAAATCTGTCGCTATAAATAGCAAGCCATCCTCATGGCCTGAGCACTGTTTCAGGTTTTGAAGACCTGGCTTTTCCCTTTCCTTCACTGTTTTCATGGTTATAGCAAAATCAAACTCACAATCCTCCTCATCACTTTTTCCTTTTATCCTTTTCTTTTTTGTTCACTTGGCCCAGATCTGTCTTGTGCTGGATATGGCCTGTTTATATAATATCTGCGTCTTTGTGTACGTGTGTGCATCTCTTTCAGCATTATAATGAATCAACATGAATCAGTGTCCTAAGTGATGCGCCTTAATTCAAGTAGCATGATTTTCATAAAAGGACAATGATCCCATGATTCTACCATTTTGTCTAATAGAAATACAAAAGACAGACAACCACCACAGCAATGCCAAATTAGATAGAAGCTGCCCATTTGGTGTCAGATTACTAGAGCTACTGCTGTTTTCTTTCTGCTCTCTGTTAGTCAACATATTAACCCTTATCTTAAGCAAGACAAGACAGGTACAATGAAATAATGAAAAATGAATTGAAAATGAAAAAAGCGGGGTGCTTAGCTTTGACAAAACAAAGTCAAACCTCTCACATTATGAAATTTGTATGCGCATCCTTGTCTGTGAGTATGACCAATACTTTTGTTTGTTTGTGACAGTGGAGTTCTGCTCCCCAGGTAGTTGGTGCTCCTATAGCCACACTCCTGCATACTAATTGCCAATGCGTGGGAAAAAAGACTGAGGATGTAAGAGAGGAAGCATGAGAGGGAGAGGAAGGGAGGACAAAAATCAATCGCAAACCCTGAAGACAGTGCTGCTGTAATTGCCCAAGTCAGAAGGTTTACACTTTCTCACCTGGAGCTTTTTCAAAAAAGAAGGTGAAGCTTTTTGGTTTATTTGTATAGATTAAAGCATACAGATAATGAAAATAGTGACAGAATTTGTAAAAATAAATAAATAAACAAAACAAAAAAAACCACAACAAAAAAGCTAATTGTCTGATTTAATAAAGCCTCACTTTACATCCTTTTTGTCCTTGTTCTGTAGTATCTTGCTTCCACAGCTCTCTTCATTTAACTTACTGCTGCGTTGTCTTCCATTGGCATTTTTTATGGTTTTAATGCATGTTATTTCATGTGCAATTTTGGTAGTGTAATTTTTGTCACTTAGTTACATGTGGCTATTAAAGTCTGAATTGCATTTTTCTAAACAATGAAATAAAGAGAAAAATTGTACCTTTGTCTGCTATAGGGCTGATGTAATCAAGGCAAATGGCACTGTGGTGCAAATTATACTAGCCCAGTCTTATGTTTGCCTTACTCTAGGCCTTGATGAGACTGATTAAGAGACATAACCACTTGGTGAGGTTTTTAGAGAGACAGACAGAGGGAGCAACTGAGAGAAAGCAAGAGGTGTCAGTTGGAGGCCTCTGAGTCTAATAGATTGCCTTTGCAAACATGCTATATTTAAACAGAACAAGTTTAGGAGTGGTTGTTTCGGACATAATTAGAAGGTTGTGATAATGCATTGGGAATTTGAGGGATGGAGGAGCAAGAAAAACTGGAGAAGGTGGGGACAGATAAATTGCTCTCCTTTGGCAGGCAGAAACATTGGGAGTGGTTGGCTTTTGCAGGTAAACAGATGGCATCGCACAGCGCAACGCTGACCTGCCACTGTTGTCAGGTCAGCTATGTGATCTTGTGAGTCGCTGCCGTGTGCAGTTTCTCTAATTAACACTACCTCCTAATCTGTGCAGGGGCTGCAGTGTTGCCAGTATCATACTAAGTAACTCTCTCATATGTAAAATAGGTGAATAGGAAGCAAAATATCTATGAATTTAACAATGGGAGCAAATTTCAAATACAAGGAGCCAAGACCTCCTGAATTCAATATGTGTAACGTAAGCATTTTCATGAAGGATGGATGGAGATTTGTGGACTTGGGTAGATGTCTTTTGAATATGACTTTGTTGTAATGTTTAATTTTCCAAATATGTCAAGTAGAAGGTTGGTGACTAGATTAGGGTCTGCATGAACTGTATTCAAATATAGTATGTTAGCCCTGCTTAGTTGGACTTACATGTCAAAGAATCTACACAGTGTGCATATCATTTTGTGTCTACAGCTTGTCCAGCTAACAGCAGGCCTGTCATCATCCTCCCATTTTTCTATTTTAGCACAGTGTCATCATTGTTGGAACATTGCAGTTGTCCAATGCATGTTGTAATGCTAATGCATAAAGGACAGGCCATGTTTTTATTTGTTTGACCTGCCTTACTGTCACAGTTACTGTTATTTCTAATTTTAGTGCTGTCTTAGTTAATGGATACTAGAGATCTCATCTGGTGTGTAATAACGAGATCCTGTTTGGGGTTTGTGACTGATTTTTAGACCCTGACCTGTGGAACTGTGTCCTGTGGGATTTAGTGTTTAGCTGGTCAGGTGCCAGGGGAATGAAGGAAGGAGATGAAACTCTGAAGATGAGTTGAAGGACATTTCTTGGTGGCACGCTGAGCTGAGTGTTGGTTAGCTGGATAGTGGGTGAATGGATTTCTGAATGACTGGCAATGTTGTTGGCTATACTGGAGTGCACACGTCACATTGTATGAGATCCCCTTTGCACTGGCCCAACATAGACGGCCTGGCAGGTTGATTGGCTAGATGCCTGGCAGCACTCAAGCCTCCATTGTTGCTGTGGCATGGCAGTCTTAAAAGCTGTCAATAAGTGTGGTTGTGGCAAACAGACGTGTTTGTGGAGATCATAGACGACATCGACCACAATCTGGACATATCCAGTTATTGGTCAGTGCATTATTTAACCTATTCAGCCAATAGCCCAGTGGTCTGACCCGAAAATAGCACTGTGTTAAAAAAAAACGCAAGGAGCTTCTTGGTGTGGGTGTGTTGCTACAGACACTGCTGAAAACATGACATACGATCCAGGAAGTCCACTTTGGATCTTTGACATGCCAAAACACTGCACAGCAGTTTATAGTCCTGTGGTTTATCTGGGATATATGTCATTGTCCAACAGCGCGGACACTGGATGACATCACATTGCTTTGCTGCAGGAATTTAGCCAGATGTAACTTCTTGCCATATAACCTCGGGTGTTTTAGCAAGAGATCTTGCAACATAGTGCTGTTAGCAGGTTTTTTGAGCTATAGCAACAGTGGGGCAGCTCACTTAACTTTAACTAACTTTAGCTCAACATTCACCTGTTAGAGACACCTAACTGGAAAATAGTGTGCACACTAGGGCTAAATCACTTAGGGAAAATATCTCATTGCAATTTTTTTTTCACAGAAGTTGTTATTCCAATTTGATCTGCAATATGATTATTACTGTTTCTTTTTTTTTCTTCTTTTTTTTTTAAGTCAAGCTTCATGACATTCATTGATCAATGGGCAAGCATAAACAACCCCTGAAAATCTATTGAGCAATGTAGAAAGCCTTACATCTTAAATTGCAGCCATTGAGATTTGCTAATTGCTTTGTTTCAAACCTTGATTTGAAATTTGTTGTTAAGTCCCAGTTCACACATTAAAAGCCTTGGTGCTCTAATCTCTTTAGGTGATTTCAAGTACTTATGTTTTTAAAATTGATAATCTGCAATGTTTTCACCATCTACAAATAATGAGTTGTCACTGTACAGTTTTACACTTGGACTGAAATTAGCAAATGAGTAAAGGAGTCACTTAACATCAACGGACAAACTGTACCTACAAACAAATCATGTCGTGTTACAGCAGATATCGAGGTTATCATGAGCTTTGTTGCCTCACCTAAATGCATGCATTTTAAGAGTTAGGATTTTTAGACTTGGGGCTGCAAGGTGGCGCAGTTGGGTAGCACTGTTGCCTCGCAGCAAGAATATCGCCCGTTCGCGTCCCGGTGGGGGTACTGGGATTTTTCTGCGTGGATTTTGCATGTTCTCCCAGTGCACTGTGGGTTCTCTCTGGGTTCTCCAGCTTCCTCGCACACTCTCCAAAAACATGTTGAGGTTAATTGGTGATTCTAAATTGTCCGTAGGTGTGAATGTGAGTGTGCTTGGTTGTTTGTCTCTAAGTGTAGCCCTGTGATAGACTGGTGACCTGTCCAGGATGTCCCCTGCCTTCACCCTAAGTCGGCTGGGATAGGCTCCAGCCCCCCCGCGACCCTAGTGAGGATAAAGCGGTGTATAGATAATGGATGAATGGATGGATGGATTCTTAGACTTTGATTTAAGAAGTGAAATACTGTGTGTAGGGAAACCCCTCGCTGTGTCTAACTGTGTCTCAGTCCACTGACCCAGCCCTCTGAAGTTGTACCTCAAGTCCTCCTTAGTTGTCAGGTGATTTCTTTTTCCTTTTAGTTGCCCTTCGTAGGTCATCCATCACACTTGGCTATTCCACAGCATGTGCGTCAATCATGGTAACTGACTGAGCCGATATTGATCTAAAGACTACAGTTCTGTAGAGTGGGCAGTTTGTAACTGTGGCCTAGCGTGGTTAATCATTTTGTCAACTGAGCTTTGGAGTTCACATTTCTGCTACAATAGCATGCTTATGAATTTTACATAAGTTTTACAGTTTTGTGTATTGATCTATTTTGATCAGGCCAGAAATGATAGTGGACATATTATACTGATATGCTTCTACTGTGTTTAATATTGCCTTTATCATGTTTACTTAGCTGTTTAAACCGAAGCCACTCAATGACTATATTGCCGTATAAACACAAATACCTACCAACAAGTGGGAGGAAGTTGGTACTGTTCAACTGCTTTAGGACAATGTGTGGATGTAATGTTGAAGCACACTGCAAAGCAAGATCAGACATTCCCCCCCTTTGCTTTATTTGTGAGAAATATTTTTTTTTGCAGTCAAAAGGACATATTCTCTCACTATGTGTAAGTTTCTGTCTAATAATCAGTGTCTTTTCTCGTCTTCCTCCACACTTTTGCACTTTTCTTTTTTTATTAATAAAATTGTGGCAAATAATTGGGATACCAGCAACAATTTTTTGTGAGGTTTTAAGCCTTTTTCTTAACAGTTTTCATTAAGTGAGTCATTTGTGGTTCCTGAAAGACTGGATTTGCCATATTTGAAATAGTGCGTGATGGTGTGTTCTCTTGGTGTGAACTGCATTTTTGATGGTTTGCATTGGAAACACTCCTTACAACCACGTGCAGCAACACGTGCACACACACTTTTAATTTGTTTCTCAACTATTTGTGGCACTGCCCAGGTGTGCACTCTAATGCAACATGACCAATGTCTCCCTGAAGTGATTAACTGTAAATGTCCACCATTTTCTCGGAAATATCTTGGAGAAAGAGGAAAAAAAATCTAATTTCAATTGTGAGGGTTGGTAATGGGTTTTATTTTGGCACCTGAGCACCCTAAAACCCTAAAAATGACATAATCTTTTCCCCCCAAAATGTCCGCCATCTTTGCTAAGCCTTTCAGGATGACTGGGACAACGTTTCACAAGTCAGCATCAACAACATCATTAACTCTAGATGTTGTTTGACTCATTACTGACTTGTTATTTCTGGTCTATGACCCCGCTCTCGTTCTGCCCTTTATCACTTCCAATATTGTGTGTACTTGGTTGTTTCATGCCGTCCATTCTGTTGTAGAGATGCCATATGATGGAACAAAAAAAATTTCAACCATGTTAAAAAGAATTAATGGAATTTAATAGAACATACTGCATTTTTATTTTTGTTCAGAATATTTCCCCTGCTACACAGAGTCGCTACCTGTCTGCAAAAATGGTACATACCTCTTTGGCATAGTAAATTGAAATGGAATAGAAACAATTCCCAACAAATTCTTAACTAGTACTGTGCATGTGGGGTTTTGGGATGCACAATGCTTCATCACACACATTGCATTTAAGGTATTGCTTTTACTCATAATTATGAATTATCCGTGCCCTGATAGGACTTCTGTCCCACAATGCACTCAAGCTAAATTGTATTGTTTGAGGCAATGGCATTTTCAGTATAATTTAGGGTTAACCTTGACTTTAAGGTTGAGTATCCTGTGGTTTACTAGCCCATATAAGGTAACTTTAACCTGTAAAGCTGGCCTAGTCAAGCAAAGAAGGGTCGTTACTTTATAATGATACCCTCTGTTGTATGCTGACTTCACATTGTGCATATGGACAATGTGTGTTTAAAGGGCAGTGTCTATCTGCTGGGGCCCACTTACTTATTCTGGAGGCCTGTTCTTGTGTCTGTGAGCTCAATCTGTTTAGTTCAAGGTTCGGCTCCACCAGACCTCATAGTTAGTCACTGCTCTCATCAGGATGGAGTGGAACAGAACTGTCTGCAGTCAGACAGTGTGTGAGGGAAGTCATAGCCAATCTTCACATTTAAATAACTGTGTGTGTGAATGACTCACATTCTGATGACTTTGTAAGCCCCATTAAGTCTGTGTGTACATCTGCAATCCTTGTTTGGTCATGTGTGTGTTTGTTGTGTCTGTGCGATTAAGCTGTGTTGTTCCGGCTATAAGTAGCCCATGATGCTGCTGTGTATTTTGTGTATGTCTGTGCTGTTTTATTTTTCTTTATGCGAGTACCCAATGATAAATACATTGGGCCTTGTAATTGGGGAAAGGAGGGGGGTCGTGTGAGAGAAAAGGAGAGAAAAATATGGGGGTGTTAAGGGATATGGCTGCTTTTCTCTTGGTGACAGAGCCTGTTGCCATGGAGCTGGTCCTCCCATTGGTGGAAGCCTGGTCCAATCGCTTAACAGTGCAGATTGTTTCATCATTGAGAAGTTTTTCCTCTCTTCCTGTCTCACTAGCCACCCCTTGCTCCTCCATCTTTCTCTCTTCTTTTTTTCCTCCCTGTCTCTCTCACACCCTCTTCCACACTGCTTCTCACACTAAAAGAAGCTGATGAATTACATAAGGTATAATAAGTATAGGAGCTGCCACCCAATTTCATTTTGACATAGTTATACATTTAAATTAGCAGCTCAAGTGGAGCATTCAGAATCTTTGTCAAATCTCCTTACAGTACTTGAGGGGATAAGACAAAGCTGACACTGTAATATACACAATATTTACTTGTTTTACACCTAAGAAATGACATTGTTTTTAATCATGTTTCTGGCTGTCCAGAAGGTTTGAAGATTGTGAGATGCTCACCTTTTGGGTAGACAGACTTTATTGTTGCTGATGTTTCACCATTTGCTGTTAAAATGTTTGTGTGTCTAAATTCTTACCAGACATTAGACATTTAATTGACTTCGAGTGGTGAGTCAAGTCATTCAGCATTAACATAATTTTTGGGAACCACCTCAGCTCTAAAGCTAAAATTTGGTTGTTCTCAAAAAACATGAGAAGCTTTTTACTGAGCACTATTTCATTTGAACAGCTTTTATACTCAGCACCTCTGTCTTCCAAACTTTACATGAATGTAGAATTATTTTATACTGTTGCTTCCCATAACCCAAGTACTAGTATAAATGAATCTGCTATAATCAAAGGCACAGATGAGAAAGTGATTTGTGATTTGCATACTTACACTGAAGTTTATTTGTGTGGAGTTTGTACTCAATTGTACTGAGCATTGGGTGTGTTATGGTGATGATTATAGACTATTACAAATATTCTGCAATTGTCAGTTTTGAAAGGTGCCTTTGTGGAATGTGCTGTACTGCTGTTTATTAACGTTCCCCTTGAATCCATCTTTATGATATGCACGCCGATATGGAAGATGTCTTGCAGGCCCAGCAGGCTCGTAGATGTTACATTTTTTTTGATGGGCTGTTATGCCAAGCTGTAGCTCCAAACAAAAATATTTTTAGTTCTCATAGCACTCTTTTATCTGAAAGTTACCAGCCACAGAACATAATCCTTAATAGGTAGAAATGTAGTATTTATTTTGAGCACTGTCATCAGACAAATATATTTCCTTGTTGTCAACATCACCAACAAGATGTTTTCAGCTGTGATTCATTTTCTATCTCCAGTTGTTCCTCAGAAGCACTTTCTTTCATTGTGGTTGTTCTCACGTAAGATTTGTTTCTGCCTCCTTCCTTATCTGTGCACAGTTTGTCACATCTTTAAATGTGGTCTTGTCTTTGTCAGTTTTTCCCGCATTAAGCATTATGTGGTGCCCACCCAAAAAAGTAGCACAAAAAGAAAAATCACCAGTGCCAAAATGATTTTTAAAGAATTGAGAATAAAAATAGTTATTTTTTTAATTCCGTTTTTTTTTTTTTTTTTTTTTTTAACTGAACTGGAGTTTCATTTTTGTTTTTATTTTTAACTGAACTGGGGTTTCATGTCCTAAGGTATTATTGATGTTTTTATTTATTAAATTATCAGAAGTGATAGGAAAATACATGGAATTGTAAGATCGACATTGCAACATTGCCTTTACTGCATGTAGACTGATTCTGTTTGTTGATACAACTTCATGATGAATAAAGAGTGCTTGGTTAGATACATTGGATCATCCTGATGATGCAAATATGGCATTATTGTCATGTAAGAAAATGCATATGTTTTTGTTACCTTAATGCAGAGCAAATGAGTGTAAATAAACAAGTTAATATTTAACATATATTTGTTAATATGTTGCGAACCCCCATCCTTGCTGTCCTATTGCTTTATAATTAATTATTCACTTTTGTGAGGTGTACCAAAACCTATTGTTACAGGAAATGCATAATTATAACGTAATGATGCTATTTCAACATCTTATTTGCAACAAAAACTCACGTGGAAGTGATCACTATGAAATATTAATAAATATACATAAAGGTTTGTAGTTACAGAAGGAAGAATAATTGAATAATTTATAATAAATTGTTTTATTCCTAATTATTTTACTTACTTGCTTTTTTTTCTTGCTTTAATATTTTCTGCAATGAAGGGGATTATGTACTTGTTTAATTTTGGCCCACATGGAATTCAGTATTTATCTCCCTCACCCACATTCCTGCACTCTTGCCTTCATCAATAATGCATCCAAGATCAGGATCCCCTCTCTCTCCACTGGTATTCATTCATTATGCAGAGGAGAGACTGTCGTTTACTTGGCCAACATACAGTTCTCTCCATCACCCACTTTCTACTTCTGTTTTTATTCTTCTATCAGATTTATTCTATGCATTCACCTTCTGTATGTTCCTTCACACACAGCATAGAACTATACAGAGGTTATAACTAATGAGAGCATCAGAGAGAGAGAGAGAAAAAGCTACTGAAAGGTAGGTAGGTAACTACGGAGGGAGAGGAGGGAAGGAGGGAGAGAATGAGTCATAGCTCGTCCCACAGGACTGAGTGGGCTGGCTGAGTGGAGGAGGATGGCGTCAGCAGTAGGCCTGACAATTTAAGAAGACACATTAAAAGAGGAAGAAAAAGAGAGGGAGAGAGAGCTAACATTTAGAGAGAGAGAGAGAGAAAGTGGAGGAAGGTAGGAAGGGGTATCCTCGTAGCACTGAAAGAGAAACGAGAGGAGGAGGCAGGGAGAAGGACAGAAAGAGACATAGATGGAAGAAGAGAAACCCTGTCTTCCGCTGCATTTGACCATTTATGTTTCCCTCATCTGTGTTTTTGTGCCTCCAGGATATCATTTTGTCTGTGGGTCAAGATGCTGTCGTCATCAAAGTTCTTGGCTTTCTTTTTCTAAGCCACACAGTCACTTACTCCTTTTTATATAACCAATACTCCAGAAAATGATATTTTGGAGTATTGACCAATGATGTATCTATCCATGTTTTTTGGAAGTGAAGAACAGTATCTGCTTTAGTACAAATGTGCCTGGACTGTTCCTCTAAAGTCCCTAGTGCTCTGCCGGCCCCCTCCGTCCCCTCCCTGTGTGAAATTGTGCAACCGACGCAAAGGGGAATCCTCTCTGACACAGACAAGCACTGGTACGCACCCACTGCGAGAGATGCTGATATATAATATGTGCAGGCACTGAGCTTGCACAAACTCTGCCATTAGTACACACACATCAGCCTCCGCTCTGCGAAGACATAACCTTGCTGCCTTTTGCGAAATGGGTTCTCTCTGACGTCAAATGGGCGAGGTGCGCAGCTGAATACAGAGGAGCTGAATTGGGTCGAGCTGCCTGTGTGTGTCTCTCCCACTGCTGTCTGTGGGTTGGTACGTGCTTGCTCACTCGTGTTTGCAGCATTCTGTGCTTCCATTCACCTTTGATTCAGCCTCTGCAGAGAAAATGGAGAGCCATGTTTGCTATGCATGCTTCTCCATTATGAAATCTGAAATAATGCAGTGAATGAAATAAATAATTGATCATAGTAGCAGCGCTTAATAATTACCCAAACAGAATTGTAGCAATATACAGTGCTTATTCTCTGTTCACTTTAACTCTGGCTGCCATTCATGAAATAAGAGAACAGATGGCCTCTTTAGATTCATCTGTCCATTTGTGCTCTGTCTGTACTATGACTTTTAAATTGTAATTTAAACAGTGAGACTTGATCAACTACTGTTTATTATTAACTAATTAATGAGGTGCTATCTAATGGATTGTCATGATGTGGTAAAAAAAAAAAAAAAGTTTTTAAAAATCCCCATTATATTCGATTTATGATAATGAGTTAGAGAAAATCTGCAAATCCCCACACTGAATGATCTGGAACCTGAATACAATACAGTTATTATTATTATTATTATTATTATTATTTTATTACACATATTAATTGATTATTAAGATTGGTTTTAGATTTGTCTTTGGATCCACTAATTGTTTAATTTTGTGTTAACGATAACATTTGGCCAAATGTCACCTGTTTTAAGAACTAAACGCTCAAACGGTAGATTCTAGCTCCCAATTTAATGATGTCTGTCAATTAGTGAGACATTAGTTGACTGATAAGTTAATCAGTTAATAAGACTTGCCACAGATAATCGCTCTGCTCTAACCAGCTGCCATGCAGTAGAATTCCTCTCACTTCTCTGGCTTGCCTGGCTGCTAACTATTGCTGAGACCCTGACCCAGCTTGACCTGGGGCAGCTAAATTTGACAGTGAGCTCAAACCTGTGCAAAATATTTAGTCCAGCTCACCTCCTGTCTGAAGTGGTTATATGCATTCTGTCTGCCTCAAGACAAACACACACTTACACACACAGTGTTGTCCAGGCAGATAGTTCTTTCTGTGTGTTTCACTCACTGGCCCTCTCACTCGCACAGCTCAGTCAGGGCTCCCCCATTCGCTGTTTTTGATGTGGTAACCTGACCCAGTGGACAGGGCGATGTATGACCTGTGTCTCAGCTGGTTGCCTGTCATCAGGAGGGCCCATGTAAGTCTACAAGGCAGGAAGTGCACATGATGGAGTGCCCTGACTTTTGTTTCATATATTCACCTTGTCAGATAGCATGATGTGCAAAGTTAAATTACTGTCCTGAAGACAGATAAATTCATACTGACACCTGTAGCTGTAATGTTGTCTCGGAGATCAAACAAAGTGTCTGAAGGAAGCGCTAACATGGTTGTCAGTAATGTCATTTGATTGTTGAACTATCTGGTAATAATTCAGAGTGGCATGCAGAGGATGGAGATGTGTACAGAATTTTGAATGTGAAGAAATATGCATGCTAAGTTCAGAAAAAAACTCTTACAAAATGCAAAACTAGATTTATATAGAACTGATATAAAATTGCACAATGGCGAGATTAGTCTGAAAATTGTATCAATTATCTTTTCAGTACTTGATGAAAATATCCAAACCCTGCTGTATTTCACAAGTCAGTTAGTGGCTTTATGAGGCTAATTTGATGTGAATAACTCTTTTGCTATGATGTAACTGGCCCATGTCCTGTGTGAATCAGCTACCCTGCTGCATATCTTCAGCCACATGTGACGATTCAGACAGTTGCCAGAGAGATGTCAGCATAAGGCCCACCAACACACTGACTGAACTGGGACACAACAGGCAGAGAGCAGTGCTGCTGCTGGTATTGTAGTTGTTGAGTCTGCAGTGTACAACTCATATTATGACTCGGGCCCGACCGATTTATCAGCTGGCTGATTAAATTGGCTGATTATAGCCCTTTTCAAAATAATCAGCATCGGCCAGAGTTTTGCTGATTAAACGCCGATATATTCTTCATTTCTCATAAAACAGTAAATGCTATTAAGCGTCACAGTCGCTTTCATACATTGATTTTTTACCATTCGATTTTGTACAAAGACAAATACTCTCCAAGGCGTGTAAAAACACTTCAGCAACGCCACGAAAAGCTCCGTTTTTGCTGCTGCTTGTTGTAAACACTTCGTTTATGGACGTACAGCAGTAAGATCACTCACTCTGCTGCAAATTCTGATACCAAAACAGCGCATAGAGTGCTCACTCGGTTTTTCAGAAAACTACAGAAAACAACATTTTAAACTTTTTATCCAACTCTTTAACAAACTTAAGTAACTTAATTTTTTATTAACTTGTTCTCATCAACACAGTCTGACACAGAACGACCGTTCATCACTCCGTCAGCTGCAGGCCAAGGTGATAAGGAGTAGTGATGTGAACGCAGAGGAGATAGATAGATAGATAGATAGATAGATAGATAGATAGATAGATAGGAACCGTCATGATAACATGTCACTCTTAGTTTTACTTTTGTCAGAAAACACTATAACGTGACACAGGCTGCAACAGCAACTCATTTTGTGTGTTGTTATGGAGTAACATTAGTGTTGGACTATTTGTGACCATTATATATTTAAAATGCAACTCTGTCAAAGATGACATATCCTCTGGTTTTTCTTTTGGTCCATATGGGTCATGCCTTCATTGGAAAGAAAATAATGGAGTAGAGAAAATGTGATTCAACGTTAAAGGGCATCAGAGGGCTGCATAAATAATGTTCTGCCAGTAACTTCACTTGTAATGTTGCTTATATACAGCATGCACCTATGGCCTAAATGTAAAGATAAATTCATCAGTACAACTGGTAGCTATATTCATGCATGCTCCACAGAAAGACAAATACACAATGCAAATTTAAAATAAAATACCCCATGTTACAGACATATCTGTTTGAAAAACTTTTTTTTTTTTTTTTACTGATGCATATGATGTTCAATGCTTTGTTGCATGTTTTTGTACTTAAAAAATCCTCTCTGTTGTATAGTTAAACAAATACTAAAGGACAAAGTATTGTAAAACAGTAAAATGTTCTGCCTGTAATTCATATCTTTGTTGTTGTGAGCATTAAGGGACCATAAAAGAAGCTATTTTATTCATCATATATTTTCGAAATTATCTGTTTTTTTTGTTTTTTTTTTTGCTAAATATCGGCATCGGCCTCAAAAAATCCATATCGGTCGGGCCCTAATTATGACACAATGTAGCTAAGTTTGTATGTCTGGTTAACCAGTTGTGGAGAGTCTTAGGGACTAGATACTACAGCACTGTTGCAACATGAGGCCATACTACTGTGTTGACCTAATTACCATCAGCATTATTTTTCAACAACATCAGAGCAGCACTAAAGGAATAAATTCTAGAGGTTTAGTGGTGCAGTTGGGGAAGTTTGGTTCGTTGTGAAATTGGGTTGGTACACCCTGGGGTCCAAACTGTTACTGTCAGAAGTCTATTTATGTCTATGTACTTGAAATTCTAGAGTGCGAGTTCCACCTTGAACTTTTTGTCAGTGCACCGGTCTATCAGCTAAGTTGCATGCTGGTATGGTTAACCTTAAAGGATCACACGATCATTAATCTTCCATGTAATTATTAAACTTGTATGGTGTGTTAACCCACACGACTGGCCGTTCTGCATGGCTAGAACCTGCAGCTTCTCTACACTGTACGCATCAATTAGCTACACTGAGCATAGCTAAGGAAAGCTCTGTTGGGTTTTGTAGAATAAAGTTTACTCGAACAAGTGAACTTTGTCCTCAATTTTGGCTAAAGCGAGAATGACAGCATTACTTTGTGTAGTTTTAAGCAGAAATGTAACTTCTGGCTTCACTGTTATAATTTCATTATGACGTTGTTGCACTTGTCTCAATAGATCTTTTTATTATTTATTTCATACATATTTCTTTGCTGCTGCTAACGGGTAGCGGTGATTACGCTAGCAAATGGCATTCTTTGCATAATTTATTTCATGACTGAATCGCTTGTTCATATACGGGGATTCCCACTGATAGACAATTAAAATGAATGTAACAGAAAGTCGCCATATACTAGAGCCCGGTATACCCGTCTGCAGGGTAGACGGGATCAAAGTGGCAGACCGGTAAAGTGGTCTGCAGGGCTGAATGGGGTGAAAGCCACAGACCGGTATAGCAGGCTATAGTGTTGAAAGGGTTAAAAGGACATCATGCCTCCTTCCTTTCCTCATTTTGTGATGGCTAGCTTTTCACTTCGCCTTCCACTTTTGGCATTTGAAATGACTAAACACATTCAATGTTCAGTGCAGCTGGACAGTGAGTCTTATAAACTTCTTCCACTATGCGCCAAGCTTATTGCATTCATAGGATGCACACATCAGTGCATTGGGCTCTTTATCATGTTCCTCGAGCTGACCCTTCGCAATTTTTGCGGTGTAGTAGGATGCATTGTCCGCTACCATCATTTAGTACTGTTGCCATGCCAAGTCAGCAACAATGTTTAGGTCGGTGGTACATGTCAACATAACGTCCACATAATGTTAGGACCCAAGGTTTTCAAGTAAAACATGTCATTGTAATGAGATAAGTAATGTACACCTCACTGTCATTGGTTTTTCATGTTATAGCTGATCAGTGTATATTTTTGTGTTTTAAAGTGTCATTGTATTTGTTTAATTTATGCTGGTCAAGGCAACTGAAGCAGTCTTTGAAGAGTTTTTTTATTTTTATTTTTTCAGTATTCATCTCAGAGACCTAATCAGTTTAGCAGCACTAATATGACACTTTAATACTCGATGTCCCATGATTTGAATATAAGAGACCCCACATTGTTTTACATTCTAAGATTGCCTGAGCTTAAAAAGAAGGTGGATCACCCGCAGTTGCATATCCTAGTCTCTCACCTTTTCCTTTTCACCGTACCCGGTTCTTTCTGCTTCTGTCTTTCCTTTTGTCTCAGTCTGTGCACACTGCAATCCATGTATTTATTTTTAATATCATTTTTCTCCCTTCCCTTCTCACTGCTGCTCGCTCAACACAAATGGCAGCAGTTGAGAATGACGTTACCATCTCCTTGGCAACCCTGTGGGCTGGTGTGTGCGCGCGTGTGCGTGTGTGTTGAGGGAAGCTTGGGGGGAGTGTTGATGAGAGAGCTGAGGAAACATAAGAGAGAAATGGGTGGAGGAGAATAGGTAAAGCTGGTTTATTCATAAGCACCCTATTACTGGCTCTGATTCACAATTTGTCCTGCAGCCCCTCCCTGTCATTAAGCTAGAACACTCTGCTCAGCCATGAGATTTGAGATTGACACTTGAGATAAACGATTATCTTTGCTTTCTAATCCAAACGATTTGCACCATGTGTGCATGAATACACTGTAAGAAAGCAAAAGGAGGATATCATTTTGAAAACAAGTCATGCCTACATTACAGTGTGGCTGTATCCTGTGCTGCTGTATGGTAGACTTGTGTAAGCAGAGTGGGGTTGGGGCATGTGGGTGTCCTTGTCAATGATGTAGTGTAATGCTGCTGATACTGCTGCTGATGACGCCTTTGCTGTTGCATTGCCTGGGTCTTTCCCACACTGGGAATCCCTGCCTCGTTTGTTCACTCATCTATTCAACAGCACAGCATTGTGGTACAAGCAGGGACACACATGAATGGCACTCATCCACGCTGCATGCATACATGCTAGCCGTTACATTTCCGATGCCCGCGCCTGTGTGTGATTACATCATTATTGCATATCTGTGTGTATGCAGGATTTGCTACTTTTCATCTATATTTCAACAAGGCTGCACAGATAATGCTGTTCTCGACCCTGTGACACAGAGAGCATAGGCTTGTACGACCAATGGATTGTTATTCACTGGTGACTGGGTGCCTGTATGTTTAAAGACATTAGTATTTACCCCAAAGCAATTTTTAGTTCTGTTTCATGTGCCAAATGTGAATTTGTTTGATGCCATTAGAGGATATAAATGTGAGTAAGATCATCATAATTAGTTCTGTAGTCACTTTTATTGATGATAATTTACCCAAATATAAGCTGTTTTTGTGTGATGAAAGTTAAATTAAGAGGAGTTTACAAGGACAACAATGGATTTACAGAAAAATCATGCTTTATGCATGTATTTTGTGTGTTCTACCAAAGGAGATGAGTTAATGCAGAATAGGTCAGACAAATGTTGGCTATGATCTGGTTCTAGTTCTGCATTAAATTCGTAGGTGTATGGTGAAATGCCAGTATATTGGCTAGCCTCATTAGAATATTGGCAAGGGTGTTAATACACAAAATACTCAAAGTCAGAGCATGTGCAGTGCATTACTGTATAGTTCTTAACTAGCAGTAATAGCTAATGATACTCAGGTAAAGAAATACAACTATAGTTGACATGGCAGTAATTTTCAGTGCACTTGGCTGTGCTCGATGGTACGTCTTTCTACAAGGGAGAAATTTTGAATGGGAAAACCACATCTTTAACTTGCTTTCTCTCAGAAAACATATTTTCCATTCATAAAAGCTGGTGCCCACACTGTACTTGTTATTTAACCAATGCCAAAGTCCAATAATGAACAATTTAGCAGATTAAACCTAGTTTTAGATGGTAATGTTTAACCAGTCGCCTCTGAGCTTTCTACTGCTTTGTCCCCCACCCTGCAAGAATTAGGAGCAGGAGCAGCAGCGGCAGCAGCAGCAGCAGCGATGAGTCACTCAGTGTGTGAAACATGACGTCATCCGTGTCTTCCTCCTCTGCTCTTGGTGTCCAGGGCTCCTGACTGTAGGACAGACCATGCTGCTGCACTAAGCCGGAGGGAGAGAGGAGAGAAGAGAAAGAGGCCCCAGAGGACCGCTGAGGTGGTGGCTGGCCTGTTGGTGTGCCCCTCCCCCTTGTCTGGCTGGCTAACTGCTGCCTCTTCAGTTCACCTGATCGCTGTAAATATCGTGTTTTTTTTTCACATGTGCATGTTTATTTTCCTAATCTTATTTGACTAAAGATGTGTCTTTTGGACCAGGTTTGTACTCAAAAGTGAAAAGTGGACGTCAAAATACTTAATTGTTTGTTTTATTACAAAATGGATCTTTAGAAAAGTACATTCTAAAACAGATTTTTATGAATGGAATGAAAGAGTTGTGGCTTACTCTTAAATGCCTTAGTGCAGAAAAGAGTCGAGATGATGAAGCAGTTGTCCTGGGTATGCTTTTTCTCATTCAGGTCCTTCTGTTTACATCCCTTTACTAGCCCTCATGTCAGTGCATCCGCTTGGATGAAAAAGTCTTGTCTGTATCTTCCATTAGAGTTGAGTTGCCACTAGGGGCAGTGTAAATGTCACACTGGGTCATGTTGAGATCTGACAGTAGTTTACATTTTGTTCTTACTTTAAAAATAAACTTACTTTTATTACTAGTTGTAAATTGATATCAATAACCCTAAATTAGTAGACAACTATGTAGGTACTTGCCCTACATTATTTGTATCTGTTTAGAATAATCTGAACTTTTTTTTTTTTTTTTAACCAAAATGACGCAGTTTATTCTAACCATGTGGTAAAACAAACACGATGAATAATTAAATATTTATGTTGCAGGGAACAATAATTACTAATGACTCAGTAAATTTGCCATTTTTTGACAGTTTGGACATTTTTTTTCCTTTTTATGTTGTGTTTCCTTACAGCACCACCCCAAAATCTAAGGCTTGCTATGGACTGCACTTCGCCCCCTGCTGCAGCCCAACCCAGTACACTACCTTAGTGGGTTCCCCTCGACTTTCTGTGTGTGGTTCCTAGCCAGACTCACAGTACAAAGTCCAGCACAGATCTGGTACCACCTACAGGTAGATGATGTAAATGTATACTTGCACACACAAACTACATAGGTCTTTGTTTTTTGGTTATTGTTGAAAAATTTGCATTCGCTCTGTCAGAGCTTTGAATTTCTTTCTCTTATCTCCTACCTCTTTTCTCTCAGCCACTCCTGGGTCCTCCACCCAACCCCCTCCCCACTCCACCCTCTCCCCCTCCCTTAAGAAGATGTCAGTGAGCCTGACAACAGACATCCAGCAGGAGGGAGAGAGTGGGCCACTTATCGAGCCCTGCAGTCGAGGCAAGACCTCCCCTCAACCACAGGGCACAAAGGAAGGGACAGGAGACGGCCTGGAGCCTGATGATAGCTCCCCACAGGATGCACAGGTTGGTGGAGGTGACCATATATGTTAGTGTTGGTTCGAGAGATACTGGACCGTAACAACAGCATACAGAGTGGCAGTGGCAAGAGCAGGTGCAGCAACAGGTCCCCTGCAACGCCTAGTAAAAATCCAGTCTGGCCATCCTGCCGAATCCTGTCTGAGGAAGTAAAGCTACAACAGGAGCTGGATTTGGCTAAATGTTAAAGTAAATTACCTCAACATAACTGCTTTTAAACTATCTGTGTTGTAGCATTGTAGCCTGTAGTTTCTCTGTGCATTGCATTGTAGCCACTGAGCTAGCCTCCACTGAAACCTGCATTATAGGCATTGTGGGAACATTGATAAATTATAGTGTCTGATGAAGAAAGCCATTTTCTTTCTATTTTAAATGAAACAATTTAGAGACTGACCAATCTGAATTTAAAATTTAGTTGTTTAGTTTTCCCCATGTTCACAGCCACCTACAGCAAACTTACTTCAAAAACATGGATGGCGTCAACTTCTTTGGGACTACAGTTCCACAGACCTCCGACAACACACAGTGACCATAATTGGGTTTTCAAAAGGATCCCTTACCTCGATACAATTTGGAATGATGAGTCACTGGCGTGTCCTTGGTCTGGGAAAAGAGTCTCCTCCTAAGTATATTGCCATCCGGGTCACGGCACCATTTGTTGAAGAAATTTTACTCATAGTCCTCATGTGAAGTTTGCTGTAGTGGGTGTTTATTAGTATTCCGGTATACGGAACATCTGCAGAGTCACACATTTATAGGGTAAGTCAGAGGGTAGGGGGGGCCTGTATGTAAATACAGAGGTGAATAGAGGTAAATTAACATACAGTTGCTAATCAAGTGACCGGAGGTAAGGGGACAATGAACAACAGGGGGTGGAATCGGGTGCCTGTGACAGGAGGTGGGAAAACACATGGCAACAGGGAATGAATTCAGGGGTCTGTGACCATCAAAATAAAAGAAAATGGCTTTCTTCATCATGTCTTACAAATTAAAAACGATTTGCACCAGGTGAAGCATTTTAGGTACAATTGGACCTTTAAAGGGAGAGGGTTGGGTTTTCACATGAGTGTAAAAAGGGGTGCAATGTAGAAGTGCAATAAATATATTTTGTCTCTAAAATCAGTGAATAATTATCATCAAAAGGCTGATCGTAATCTCAATGTTGATTGAAATATTCGTGATTACCATTATGGCCATAATTATGTGAACTATTTTGACTACACAAAGTATGCTGAGTATGCAAAGCCAGATACTGTCAGCAGTGCCTTGCAGTTGTTGTCACTACACAAGGCAACACGACCAGTTTGTTTGACCATTTAAAATAGCACCACGAAGCTTTGTATCATGTGGCCAAAGCCAGCTCTGAATACCACACAAAGCAAAAAAATTACTTTGGATGCCTAGAAAAGTTTAAACAGATGCAGATGCATTTACCTACAAAATAACCCCACTCATTCGAGAATGATTAATTCTTTCCAAATAGATTTCTTAAAGCCATCTGGTGAAAATCCCTGTATTTTTTCATACTGCATCATTTATCATAGAAAATCTAAATATCACCTATCACCTATTTCTAATATGGTGAAGCACTACTTTACAGTTTTTTAAATTTTCATCATTTCATTAATTTATTATTTTATGGCAAATTGTGGAGATTCAGTGGTATTAATACCAACTAACAAATCTATAATATCGTGACATCCCTTCTCTGATGTCACATTTTTTTCTGCTCTGTGTGAGATGAGTCCCACCCTCGTGCAAACAGGCAGCAACACAGAGATCAAAGATATTGAGAGAAAAGCAGAGAGATCTAAAAATTACCACTGACAACCAGGTTTCATGGGGGCATCCCTTGTCAGCTGTGTGGTTCGCACTATTGTATTTATCAGAATGATAACAATAACTACATTTTCTTGTTTACCTGCCAATAATATTTCAGTCACAAATATACAATGCATCCCCATTTCTCTTTACCAGTGTTTCTAGAGATGGTTAGACAGAAGGGTTTTTATACTGATGGATGCACACCTAGTTTTTCATTGTGCACATTTGTCTGAGTTGTACACACAATTGCATGCTGAAAAAATTTACATTTCAGTTTTAGCCAGCTTTCAGATATAATAATTTTGGATATTGTTTAACACTGATTGAGAAATCCCTGTCAGTCCTTAACACTGCTGACACAGTAAAACTTTCATGGCCTGAAATCTGTCAAATGTCTTTAAACCTACTTGTTTAGGTATATACAAGATCAAGAAGTCAGATATCTGCTGGAGAAAGCTACCCGTTAACTGCATGTAAAAACAGACGCAGGAACTTCCACTCACCCCTACATTGTTTTAATCCAGCACATAGTTTGAATATTCATAGGTACAATATGTACATAAGAAACAAAATCAAATTTCTACTGTTACAGTGTCTGTTGATGTCAGTGTCTTACCAGATGTGTTAATGTGCACCTAATATATTTTATATAGTCAAATATATTGGTAGGTAAATATTTTTAAGTTAATTATTATGCCTATTTATTGTGCACCTTATTATTAAAATTTGTAAAATAACAAATTCTATTTGCAGAAGCGGGCTCCTAACCACAGCCATGGCAGGAAAAGGGCCAAGGTAAGTCATTTGTGGACAATGATTTATCAGTTTGGTTTAAACTTAGGAAGATGAATATGCGATTTTGTAACTCACCCAAATAACTTCATAGTCTTGCTCCTTGAACTAACCCTCTTGCTGGTTCGTTGTATAAGATGACCTGATTAACATGATTAACTTTCTAATCCTGTCAACGACACTGGACCACCTTCTTTTTGTCATTGGCTTAAAATATTAAGTCCGATGAGAGGGTTAACCCTATATAGGGCACTCATTGAAATACTTGGAAAATGAAAATTTCAACCCTAGGGTGTTATTGAAGGATATTTCAAGATATTTTTACTTTTGTGACTTAAAAAAAAAAAAGAAATAAAATGTTGCAAATCAAGATCAATAAAGTTACCATATATGGTAACTTGCCCGTCTACGGTTAAGGAAAAAAAGGGAATTTATAATAAATTAAAGAAAAGTAACAAACTGTAAAAAACATTTATTTAGAAACATTTTAGTTTAAGGTAATGATACTTACACAACACAACCAGTAACAAAGTATTTATAAAGTGCTTGTCAAGTTCATTTAGGAACATTTTTCTTGGGGTAGTGGTATTAGCACTAATCTCAAAAAATAAATCAAGCTGGAGTTCAGTGCAAACCAGTAACAAAGCGTTTATAAAGTGCCTGGAACATTTGTTTAGTGACATTTTTTGTAAGGTAGTGATATTGGCACTAATGTAAAAACTAAATCAAAGTGCACTTGGTTCTTCAACCTGAAGGAGAGACACAAGGTGGACATATTGAATGTCCAAGGAAGTTACCAAATCTGGTCACTTGCCCCATGAAGGCTTAAAAGTAGGTGTTTTGTAGTGACCTAAGTTAGGCTATGAGAAAAATACACTTGAACTAGTTAAATTTGTTAAATAGATGTGGGTTTTTGCCAAATAAGATTATTTGGGTGAAATGACTTGTCAGCAGGGTGAGTGAGTAATGTGGACACGGTAGAGCCGCACTTTTATTAAGACTTCACTTATAGTTTTACAGAATTGTCATCACTGTATAAATTAATTGTTAACATGAACTTTTTGGTCAGTTACTGTTATTGGACTTTAATTGAAGAAATGTATAATTATTATTTAAATATACAGTAGCTCTCCTACATTGACCTTACCTTACTTATTCCACGGAGGTATAAATATATGTGTGTATACACACACACAAATGTAGATGTCAAGGCAGCAGTTGGTCGTACTTGATCATGAGAGTTCAAACCCATCACTGTGTGTTTTGGGGGTGTTTTCGAGCGCAAGATGTCCTGCTTAACCCGCCCTTAATGTTGTCTGTAAAAGGGATTAAATTAAATTGCTCGTCACAGTGAAAACATCTTCTTGAATTTGGCTCGTCCGTCATTCAGTTTGCTCTTGGTTTTAGTACATAATCCACAAAGGGACAGTGTACTTATCAGCTATGATGCATTGAAGCTCTGTATGTTCTCTGTGTCTCAGTTCAGTACCTCCCCCATTCCTCTGGGAATGCTATTACCAGTCATTATTCCAGGATTTATGTAACCTTTACACTCTTACAAGGACTTGAGAAATATTTAGGCTTGTGCTGGTGCTATGAAAACACAAAGTAATAGCTGAAATGTATGAGCTGCAGCAATAGACTTAACTTTTAAAATTAAGTAAAGAACATTTTCTCTTCCTATATAAAACATCAGGAGATTACACACATAGCTATATATGATGGGATAACCTCTGTTCAACCTGTTTCACCTCCAGTATTGAGAGTTAGAAGATAGATTATAGTTTTTTTTTTTCATTGTTTATTTCTCTACAAAATTTCTAGTCTGATACAGATTTTTTGCAGGGAATAAAGATGGGGGGGGGGGGGGGGACAAACGATACTAAAATACTGTAGTAACGCGCTTTAAAATATTAGTATTAACTAACTTTATTGTTAATTGTTAATTTTTTATTTAAAGAGATAGAAGAGATTAGCATTAGCATTTTCTATCTATTTTTTGTCTTGCTTTTATACAGGAAACAATACATTTTTGTGTAAGCCAACATAAATCTGGATAAAAATTCTGTTTCAGTCTAATGCCAAACTGAAGCTCGTACGGAGTCTGGCAGTGTGCGAGGAGTCCTCTGGTCCCTTCTCCAATGATGGACCTCCAGAATCGGTACCTTTCCTCTTTTCTAACCATAACCATTTACGATAACCTTTGTCCATAACACGCTGTCACCCCAGCCTACAATTTTTTATTTTTCTTTTTGTCTGCAACGCTGTTTTTTGTATGAGTAACAGTCCTTAATAGGCTAAACAACAGTAGAATGATAAAAGTGGCCATCTATTTTTATTATAATGGCATTTGTTGTTGTTGTTGTTTTGTTCAGGATATCATCCAGCTTCACATCAGCTGTCCGTCAGACAAAGAGGAGGAAAAGTCTTCAAAAGACGAGTATGAAAATGAAGAGAAGGAAAAGAAGGATAAGACTCCCAGAAAGATGTTGTCACGTGGTAAGATATAAATGTTTGTGATTAGATTTGTTTTGTAGCTGGTTGTTCTTGTCCTCATATACAAAGTGTCAACATCAGTTTTGGTGACATGCTTACTTCTACACAAGACTGAAAACCCTGCACACAAGTACAGTCAGTACTAAATGACAGTGTCAGCTGCCCGTGTCCTGCATTAGTGCATTTTAAAAAGCTTTTGTCATGTCATGACTATTGCATTCAAATGTAATGGCTACTGTTTGTTTTAATAGCCAGACTAATATGATGTCAAGCTAATTTCTCTGAAAGATAATGGGGTCCCTCACTCTTCTTTTTTTAATTTACCTACCTCACTGTCTCTCTCTGCAGAGGCCCTCAGGTGTCATCAGACTGAGAGCAGTAGAGATGAAATGGCTAGCCCAACTGTCTAGTGTAGTGGAAAATAGTGGAAAATGATCCCCTGAAGAGTGTGTTTGTGTGTGTGTATGAGGTAGCATGGAAGAACTGCTAGCTGGTGTCTCATGCTATTTGCTTTTGATGTTTATCCTACTTGAACAACCTCGAATGTTGTTGCTGGTGTGTTGGGATGCCATTTTAAGAGCTATGCTTAGCACATTCTGAGTTTGTTCTTTCTGTTTCACTTGCACTTACACAGCTTTTTCAACCTTTTCTCCTTCTCACCTGATTCTTTTCGTTTTTCCTCATTCTGGTAGATTCCAGTCAGGAATACACTGACTCCACGGGCATTGATGTTCACGAGTTTCTGGTCAACACACTGAAAAACAATCCCAGGTATGAAAATGATTACCACAGTGAAATTATAAGAGCACAACAGTAAATGAAGTGAGTGGGATAGATCTGTCTTGTTCATATTTGTTGATTTAATAATTTACATATTTGTTTAAAACTGTCTTTTGGCATATCAAACAATAGAAATATATCAATAAACTTTCAACAGAGTTTGTATTTAAATTGTATATTTTTCTTAACAATGTATTCCAATATTATATCTGCTTTTATTGAGTAGTTGCAATAGTTCAATATTTATTGCAGATAAACTAAAACAAGCACATATTTCATCTCTTAGTTTTCATAAAGTAAAATTTTTGTCTCATTGATGTAAATGTGCAGCATGAACTGCAACATGCATTGACATGAGGACGAATCACCTAATTATCCAGAAGAACCACTATATAGTGCACACTGTTAAAGAGAAAGATCACAAGGGTCTTTGTATTTACTGTCAAGTAATAATTTTTTTTCTTAGAAATGGAAGTATAAGTCCCGACCTTTATCCTGTCCAGACATGTACATAAAGTGTTAATAAAAGTTGTCATGTAGCAACAAAAATGGTAAGATTTTTGAGTGCAGATGTTTAAAAACTAATAAAACTGCAGGCAGAGTTTAGGAAACTTGTTAAAAAAGTTTTGCAAGCATCTCATCATAATGGTACAGTGGTGGTATGTTTACTGCACTTTCGTCACTGAGCCACTCCCCCACTGATTTCTCTCCTTGCTCTCTTTCCCCCTTTGGCCCACCAGGGATCGAATGATGCTGCTCAAACTAGAACAAGATATCCTGGAGTTCATTAATGACGACAAGTAAGCAACGTCCTTCGTAACACTCACTTGTACTTAAATTTAGCCCTCCTGCATTCATTCCTTGTTATTTATAGATTGCTTAGGTAATGGGATGAATATGTTAAGTTGTATATGACACACTGTATTTATCCCTTATGGGGCATATATAGACTGACTGTAATTTTGGCTATGACTCTGTCTTTCGAGCTAACCAAAATAGTGTTAATAGCCTTATGAATTAGGATTTGAATTTGCTCTCAAAGTCACAACTCAGATTTTTTTTTTTTAATTACTTGAACTTATTAAAGAGGCTACTTCATGTTTAGAACAAACATAACCCTATTTCTCAAACAGTTTTACATGTTAAAAAAGTAGAATAAACGTTCTGCGTTCAACAGAAAGAAAGAAAATATCTTGGTAAATTAGCAATTAAAATACTTTGCAATGCTATGTTGAAATAACATGCTCCCTCTTTTTTGCAGTAACCAGTATAAGAAGTTTCCTCAGATGACTTCTTATCACCGTATGCTGCTGCATCGCGTGGCTGCCTACTTTGGCATGGACCACAATGTGGATCAGACGGGCAAAGCTGTCATCATCAACAAGACAGGCAACACACGCATGTGAGTGTACTTTCTGACTTTAGTTCAAACGTAGAATACTAAAGTTACTCAGAAAGGGAATCTACTTAACACATAACTGGTTGCATCTTACTTTGGTTTGCTTTTTTAGTATTGTATATCTACTCAGTGCGGTCTGTTCAGCCTTTTGCTATATTTGAATGTTTAGTACCAAAAAATTTGGATGCAAATAAATGAAAACATTAAAAATAATTAATAAAACACACCTAATACACAATTTTCTCATAAACTTCCAATACACAGCCTTAAGGGAACACACAGTAACAAAACCACATGGCTGAGACGACTGTAGCAGCACAGGAAAAACAGCATTAAGACAACTGTAGAATCTAGCAACCATAACCTTAAGGGGTATGAAGAACAACCTGTGCCTATCTGCCAGAGAAACAACATGTAACTTAACGGAAAGTTTGTAACTATCAGTATCATATGAGAAAAAATGATTCAGATACGGATTTTATTTTGGCCCTACAGGCGCTTAAAGATTCAAGCCAACAACATAATGGAAGGTATACACAATACCTTTCACAGTATGAGTTTGAGACACTTTAGACAAAGAGAGAAATAGAGTAAAAAAAAAAAAAAAAAATCACTGATCAATACCATCATTTGATGGTAATTAAAAATGGTAAGGAAATCAATTTACAGTCACTGATGTTCATCTAGAGGCTTATGGGAAAACCACCAACACAAATTGCAAATGGTCAGTTACAAATGCACAATTTAAAGTTTTCTATAACACCTCTGACATGCAAACCATCAAGTACAATTTGCCATTTGCACCAGTATTAGAAAGCACTGATCTCCATGCATTCTTATCTTTTTCTTGGCTGCTGGGTAAAATTTAAAATCATATTTCATATTGATGGCCCCTCACCAATTATAATCAGCTGTTAGTCTTCATTTTCTAAGGAAGAACAGTTTATCTTGCATAGCAATAGCATGTTTAAAGCTGAAATAGTAATGAAAAGATAAGCTACATTTCTGTTGATGTATTGATGATGCAACAGCAGTCAGACATGCCTTACAGCTTAGCTGTCCAAATGAATGTGTAAGAATTTGTTTTGGCATAGATTAAGAATCACTAACATTGCCATATTTACAGTTTGAAATCATTTTATACGCTCACCTTGCTTTTGTTTCTGTTTTGAATGTGTTAAAAGCATGTCTTTTGTCCTCTATCTGCTCTACAGCCCAGAGCAAAGGTTCTCTGAACACATCAAGGATGAACGTAATATGGACTTCCAGAAGAAATTCATCCTTAAGAGAGATGATGCTAGCATGGACAAAGATGATAATCAGGTAGGCTCATTTGTAATATTTGAAAGTTTGGTAGCTGCAACCATCATTTGTTTTAGTCATAAAAACTTTATCATGTAATCTTTAATAATGACCTTTTTTTTTTAAATTCATCCTTTATCCTGCTGCAGCATGGTGGATCTTGTTAATTTAACAGAAATAGAGGGATTTGATGACATTGGGCTGTCTGTTGTAGAGTCCAATCGATTTATCGGCTGGCCGATTAAATCGGCTGATTATAGCCCTTTTCAAAATAATCAGCATCGGCCAGAGTTTTGCTGATTAAACACCGATATATTCTTCATTTCTCATAAAACAGTAAATGCTATTAAGCGTCACAGTCGCTTTCGTACATTGATTTTGTACAATTTGATTTTGTACAAAGACAAATACTCTCCAAGGCAAAAGCGTGTAAAAACACTTCAGCAACGCCACGAAAAGCTCCGTTTTTGCTGCTGCTTGTTGTAAACAAGTCAAACTTTGCTCATGGAAATGATGAAGAGCTAAGATCGATTATGGACGTACAGCAGTAAGATCGCTCACTCTGCCGCAAATTCTGAAACCAAAACAGCGCATAGAGCGCTCACTGTGACGGTTTTTCAAAGAACTACAGAAAACAACTATAACGTGACACAGGCTGTAGCAGTAACAGCAACTCACTGTGTGTGTTGTTATGGAGTAACATTAGTGTCGGACTATTTGTGACCATTATATATTTAAAATGCAACTCTGTCAAAGATGACATATCCTCTGGTTTTTCTTTTGGTCCATATGGGTCATGCCTTCATTGGAAAGAAAATAATGGAGTAGAGAAAATGTGATTCAACGTTAAAGGGCATCAGAGGGCTGCATAAATAATGTTCTGCCAGTAACTTCACTTGTAATGTTGCTTATATACAGCATACACCTATGGCCTAAATGTAAAGATAAATTCATCAGTACAACTGGTAGCTATATTCATGCATGCTCCACAGAAAGACAAATACACAATGCAAATTTAAAATAAAATACCCCATGTTACAGACATATCTGTTTGAAAAACTTTTTTTTTTTTTTTTACTGATGCATATGATGTTCAATGCTTTGTTGCATGTTTTTGTACTTAAACAATCCTCTCTGTTGTATAGTTAAACAAATACTAAAGGACAAAGTATTGTAAAACAGTAAAATGTTCTGCCTGTAATTCATATCTTTGTTGTTGTGAGCATTAAGGGACCAAAAAAGAGACTATTTTATTCATCATATATTTTATAAATTAATCGGCCGATTAATCGGTTATCTGTTGATGTTTTTGGCCAAATATCACCATCGGCCTCAAAAAAATCCATATCAGCCGGGCCCTAGTCTGTTGCCTTTCCCAGATCAGATGAAATGAGGAAAGGTCTATTTTTGATGACCACTAAACTGTCAGTCAAACACTCCATGTGTGACCACACCCAATCTAGGCATCTGGATGTGGGAGCAGTAGTAGTACATTATCATTTTGGCCTAGCTATGTTATTGACTATAAAGAATCCTTTAATTGTTTCAAATAACTTTAGCAACAAATAACCAACGAGTCTAATTGTATTTATCAATGGTAATTATGTGTAAGAGAGGGTTTGATTAGTGTACTTTCTTCTAGTTACACAGTTGGCAGGTTGGTACGAAACTGTATCTGTTCCACTAGAGATTGGATTGGACACATAAAAAGACATTTAATCATCTAGAAGATCTGGGGAGATACAACTGATGGAGAAATCTCAGCCCACACTTTTCAGTCCATTTAAGTCCAAACATTTGCATTTCTTTGTCCACCCTTGTTTAGCCTCATGTGTTTCAGGTATTTGCTGATTAGACATCTAATACTGCATATATATGCAGTGTGGATTTCCTTGCATTAAATCGCGAGATGGCTTGATTCCACTTTTTTTTTCTGCACCAGTATCAATAACACTGACAGAATACTTAGCTATTATTAAGCCATTCATAGACCATATTATTGTAGTTTCTTCTAAAAGTGTACAGTTTATATTTTCAGTACATTTAAAATCTCCCTCATTGCTGCTAAATTCCTGTACAGCGATTAGCCAAAACATTATGACCACTCACATGGGAAGTAAATAACACTAACTATCTCATAACAACAGCCCATCTCAAGGTCTGAGATACATTAGACATTGAATGAGCAGTCAGTTCTCATAGTCAATGTTTTGGATACAGGAGAAATTGGTCGTTGTAAGCACTGGAGCAGCTTTGATAAGGCTAATAGTGGTATGGCTAGAATTGATGCAGAGCATCTCCAAAATGGCAGTGTGTGTGGGGTGCTCCCATTCAGCAGTGGTGAGTACCTTCTGACTTGGGTCACTGGAGTGACGAGCCATAAATTAGAAACAATGTGTTCAGGGATGTGCGAGAACAAGTCTAATCCATCGTAGTTCCATCTCGCCCCTTACAGGAGTTAAAGGATCTGCTGCTGCGATCTTGGTGCCAGATACCACAGGGAGCTGTTTTTGCAGCATGCAAAGGACCAACAGAATGTCAGGCAGCAGTGGTCATAATGTTTTGACTTATCTATAAATGTGAACCACAAGACTATTTAGACTGGAGCAGTGCTTATTGCAGAATCTATCCACTGTTTTGTCAGACTTGGTAATGACACAAGATAAACAAATAAACTTTGTACATCAGCTATTAAAGTCATCATTGCAAAAAAAATTTTTTTTTATTTGAAAAGAAACCCTATATCTCTTGTCCATAACTGTTTAACAGTAAGTACTAAGATTTTGAAGTAAGTATTAAATCCCTAGATTGTCAACCACATAAATGGATAGATCATCATATGTAGGGATTATAAAGTTTTTGTTTTTTTATTTGTTTTAATTACTTTGTTAATGTCTGAAGCAAGTTTTTGAGTCTGCTTTATTAGTTGCAGCAGCATTTGTTTAAAGCTAGGACACTTCTCTCTCTGGCACCTAATGCTTGTACAGATTTGTCTTATTCCTGTGTATGGTTCTGTGTTCTATCACGTTTGTGGTGAGAAACCTTCCCACGCAGTTTCCATCCCTCAAAATACTCTCTTTCTCACATGCTACTGTTGTTGGTATGTGAATCATTTCCACTTTTCTTTTCAGTAGGTTCACAAAGCATGACTCCATTAGTATTTTCACAAACTTTTTGGGATATATTTGTCAATCTAGCATTTTAGTCCGTAAGCTTAATTTTTTCCATCATCATTGTCTTCCCAAATATTAGATCCGTGTGCCGCTGCAGGACGGGCGGCGTAGCAAGTCTATTGAAGAGCGAGAGGAGGAATATCAGCGGGTACGAGACCGGATCTTTGCCCGAGAAGTAAGTATTGAACCTGGACAGGGTAGGAAGCACTGAAAAGGACAGGTTAACTTTAAATCATATGCCACTTTTTAACCTATTAGCTCTTGCTTCCAGCTCCCTTTGATTAGTGAGAATTTCAGTATGTTTTAAGTAAAAACACAATAAATAAAAAAATTTATTTGTTTAATTCCTGGTGGTGTGAATTATGATTCCCAGTACTTTCTGCTAGTGACCTCAAAATATGAAGCAACCTGTACTTGAATGTACTCATCACACAAGAAGTGACACATCATTCATGTAAAATAATGTAATAATAATTCTTCTTAGACCGTAGCTTTTTATCCATTTCTACGGGTCTGAAGAGGTAAAATGGAAGTTTTTGTCAATTAAAAAGCAGAAAGTAGAAATAAATTAATGAAAAAAAAAGATTGGGAACCACCTATTTAAATGTAACCGCTAGTTTAAGTGACATATCCCAATCCTAAATCCACACATTAATAATTTTGCAAGGTTGATGTGCTAAAAATGTGGATCTAATGTGCTCCTGGAAGAATAATACATTTCATAATGTGCAGGTGTCCTTTTTTTTGCAGTCCTCTCAAAATGGATACATCAATGACAACAGGTAAGATAATACATCCTTCTGGAGTTTTCAGTGTATGTATTACATAAGACTCCTTTCTTGCCACCTCTCCTGTTAAAGATACTTTTGAGGTGTCAGTTATGAAAGGCAGGCAGATATAGATGCATATTTATGTATATGACAAATTTCACTGTATTTTTACTGACAAATGTGACCTCTCTGACAAATGTGGTCTTGCATAACAATTGATTGTACAGCAGAATTAACAGAAATAACATTTATTTAATAGATGTTTTACCAGTTTCAGTTCCTGGCAAATGCTCAATATGCACTTTCTAATTTTTCTTCTCTGTGCAAGATTTTACATCTTGTATTTATAGCATTTTATGTTGAAACTTAATATGAGGGACACAGTTTCTTTGAAAAGATTTGTGAGTAGTAGAAGTAGGTTTTTTTTCCCAGGAATAAGTTAGCTCACACAGCAGTTACAGTAAGCCTCTATCCCTAAGCACACTGGCTATTGAGGTTGAAAGATTAGGACATAATATGCTGAGAGAGAGAGAAAGAAAAGCGTGGGCTTTTCAGCAGTCAAGTTTCTGCCTTGTGTGCGGTTTTTTTCCCTCCCTTTTTTCTTGTCAGGGGTAAAAGTTCTACGTTGTACCTACCTCTGCCCTCCCACCCCTCTTTATCTCATCCTTCTCTAAACCCTCACCTGTTCTCCAAACCAGTCCTGTAACCCTAGCATTTTCTCCTAATGTTAACCCCAACAGACTTTCCACTGAGGGCT
Organism: Stegastes partitus; assembly: GCF_000690725.1. Taxonomy (NCBI): domain Eukaryota; kingdom Metazoa; phylum Chordata; class Actinopteri; family Pomacentridae; genus Stegastes; species Stegastes partitus. The sequence continues at coordinate 38,747 of NW_007577939.1, read as the reverse complement.
ACTGCTCTAGCTCTCAAAAGAGGAGGCAGATCTTTAGGTATTGGGGTGCTGCTGACTGACTTGTGTGTTGCCATGCCCATTTTTGAAAGTGGTTTGGTGATGATAGTGGTGACTTGTGGTGGTTATTATCTTTGCTTGGCGTAGTCTGCTGATTAATGGCTATTCCAGCATTGCACCGTGGGGCTTCCCATGGCCCATGCATGGCTGCTTTGTGGTTTAACTGGGGACTGATTGACCTACTTACCCTTCCACCCATCCACCGTCAACTACATTTTTATATGAAGTAACTGCATCGCTTTCACAGTAACCTGTTTGTTTTGTGGTTGACCTAGTCTTGTAGTTTTTGTTAACATGTCACCTGTTGTAAGCAGTACATACATGCAATAGTGCTGCTGAACGGACAATGAAATAAATCTGAATACAAGAAACATGAAACTGAATAAAATGTGTTTTTCTAAGAGTGCAAATGATAAGCAGCTATTTATTTTTGTTATGGATTCATATTCTTATTTTATCTCTGATTTTTAGGTCTATAAAATATCAGATAATAGTGAAAAACGTTCGACACTATTTACAGGTGCATATTTATGTCGGAACCCAAAGATACACTGACAAATGTTATGACCACCTGTCTTGAATGCAGTTGGTCCTTTTCAACCTAATCATCTCTGACCCACCAACTCATGGACTTCACAGCAGTTCTATAGATAACCTGTGGCACCTAGACATTAGCAGCAGATCCTTTAAGTACTGTAAGTTGGAAGCTGGCCACCACCACCAATTAGACTTGTTCAAGCTCATCCCCAAGACCCCTTGTCCGGTTTGTAGTTTGTCCCATAGACTGTATAAAAGATGGACGTAGCTACCATGGCATCACCCGTTGGTTTCTGCACTGAGAAAATGAAGCCAGGGTTTTGCTACTTCCTGGTTGACATCTTGGATTTTTGGAGCCAGTGACGCAAAAATCGTCGGAGGGGAGCGGAGCCATAGGAGCAGTGATTGGTCAGACGGATTGAGAGGCAGGCCCTCTCTGCCCGCCCACGTTTACCACCTTCTGCTCGCTTCATCTGTATGGTCGCTGCCAACTGTCAATCAAGCCAGGCATGCCCCTTGCCCTGCAAAATTTTGACGATTTTTTAAAAATTCAGTATTGATTTATTTTCAGATTGGCCACCTGATCTCTGGACTTGACTATGAAAACTAATTTTTTTAAAAATCCTGAGCTGTAGGAATGCGGTATTTCGTGATCTGTGATCACTTCTTTTCCAATTCATGTCTATGGGAGCCAGGGCTTTGTGGAGCCAGGACTAGCGGATGTAGTGATATTGCAGGTTTTTGACACTTCCAGGTTGGCTTCATTTTTCAGGGCCGGTTGCTACATCCATCTTTTATACAGTCTATGGTTTGTCCATTCACTGACCACCATCTGTAGGGACTCACCACTGCTGACCATAAACACCTAACATACAGTCGTGTCTCGATAATCCAACCCTTAACAATCCGAAAACTTTGCTATCCGACAGGTTTTTAGGAAAAACGAACAGAACACATGAAAACTAGCCTTATCACACAAACAGCCTTGGATTCCGACTCCAACATGACATTTTATGTCACAAGTAAAGATAAAGGTGTATTATTTGACTTAACAATCCGACAGATTGGCTTCGTTCAGACTGCAGGACTTAATGCTCAATTCAGATTTTTTTGTGAAATCGTTTTTTTTTTTTTTGCGAGTTCGTTTACATTTCCAATTAAATGCGACTTGTATGTGATCTGCTGTGTGAACTTCATACGACCTAAAAGTGTCCCGCATGCGCAGAAGAGGACACAACGACATCACACACAGCGAGCGTGCTCAGTATTTACGGAAGTAAACACAGATGGTGGCGGCTGCCACTGATGGTGGAAACAGAAGTGTGACCGCTATCCTGAACTAGCATCAGCAGCCAAGTATTGTCTGTGCGTTCCCTACCACCGCGCCCAATATTCAGATATTCATCATTAATTGGACCTGAATATCCAGAGACCAGAAAGTTGCTATTTGGACCAGCCCTACTAGTTATTATAACAACTATGAACAATAATTAACAACAAATTACCCTTCAAGTATCAAGCCCACCTTGTATCTCAGCCTCCGTCTTGACAATCCAGCAGCCTTGCTATCTGACATAAAAGAAGGTTTTACATTTAGTGTCGGATTATCGAGTCACGACTGTACTTTGCTCTTCCGGAGATGTTCTGACCCAGTTGTTGTTGCCATAACGATCTGGTCACTCTGGTCTTCATTCCTGCCCTCTTTTTCTTTTCTTTTTTTTTTTTTATAGCTTTTTAAAAACTACAATCAACCTTTTTTGTCTTGTGTAGTTCTAGACTTGCAGTTTTATTTGAAGCTTTTAGAATCCAGTTATTTGATGAATATTTGCAAACACCCTTCTCATCATTTTTATTTGTGCTGCTTGTTGAAATTTCATGACAATTTGATATGGAATCTAAAATGGCATTAATGATGCATGTTTGAAGTTGTTAATCTTATTTAAGGCATTTTCCTTATTATATAACTTAGTAACCCAAGTCTGCATTCATATTAAGTATATTAGAAGTTAACATGCTGTTAAACAAACAAAGCAATTACAGACCTCAGTGGATTGAACCAGAACAAGAAGCTCTTCAGTAAATTTAGCACCTATAAAGACACAGTGATCAAAACACATAACAAAAACAGTCTATCGTCCCTGCTTTTCCTGTTGGTTCATGTGATGGGAAATGCTGTCGTGAGGAGAGAGTGGAAATGAAATGTCATGTGATCAACAGCAGAATCCCCCCTCCTCTTTTTTTCTCCCGCTCATCCTGCTCTCATCTTTGTCTGCAGAGCGAAGCGAACAAGTGTGTGCCTGCCTGTACAGAGAATGTCAGCGCACCCACCCTTCCTTAAAATAGGCTGTGCAGAGAGAGGCCTCAAAATAGATCCTCCATTAATTACAGTCTCTCTGAAATATTTATGAGCCACAGCCACCTTTAAACACTACTTGCTATTACTAGGGTTTTACAACCCTTACCACATCCCTGTTTTCGTCATGGAGATTCCCTCAATCTGTCGTACATATTTTAAATTCATTTTTATCTTGTTCTCTCTACACGGACATGCTCTGCTCATAACCCTGCTCCAGGTTTAAGGATGAAAAAAGCATCTGTTTACAGCTGACCTAGCTGTTCCTTTTTTTCTCTGCTATCCTGAGTGCAGAGTTGTAGCTCTCTGTTCACTTGCAAGACTTTGTCTACATTCAGCTTTGTGTGTACAACAGCTGTGGCATTAGTTTTTAAATTTCATTTTCATTTAAATGCATCTTTTTTTCAAGCACAATATAACAGGCTCAAATAGACCAATAATATTCCTATTGCTGACATGTCAATGGCAGACCCAACCATTCAGTTGTGATGGAGGGGTGTTCCAAGAGTGGTGGTTACGCTTACAGTGTGACCTATGGTTTTCTTGGCAGCTACCCTTATCCAGGGTGACAGCATCACAACAACACAATGAGTGTGTATACAGCAATATAGTTTAAAGAACCATAGTGGTGAACCAGTGGTAGCAAGTTATTTTGTAGATAGTGTGTGTGAGTCTGAGTGTTGATGTACATCTGCTCTTATTGTCTGAGTGTTTATGTACATCTGGTATTAATTACAGGGTGTATGTGTATTTTGTTTCTGTCATTTCTTGTCTTTATTATACAACATGTGTTTAAGTGCATGTCTTAATGTTTTAATTGTATTTAAATGTATAACATGTATGTTTGCAAGTGCTCATTCATTAAGTCTTTCATGTGAATGGTGTCAACAGTCTTAGGTTGTTTGTGTGTTCAATTCATGGACGTTTGTCTCTCTAGGGTCACTGTAATATCCTCTTACACCCTAACGTTGTTTGGAGCATCTTTTCTCCCTGCATGTGTGTTTTCCCATGTGGATGGGTTTGTGTGTGTGTGGTCGTATGTTCAAAAATTGAAGATATTGTTTGGTGGTATGTTGCCTGAGTTTGTATCGTGGTTACACTTAACCTGCCAATATGCATCTATGTCGAATGCCCCATCCCAAAGCCTGTCAAACTGTGTGTCCCCTCCAGGTGTTGATGAACTTACTCTGCTGTTTTGCTTTTGCTCTCCCCCCTCTTTCCTTTTCTGTCTTTAACTATCTTTATGTTTCTTCCTCCAACTACACTCGAATTCTCCTATGTGACATCATCTTTTTTTTTTTTCCCATTCTTCATCCTCTTCTTATTTCCTATGTTCCAACTCTGCTATCTCTAATTTGCACATATCTCTCACTTGCCACCTTTTAACTCATTTTGTTTTTTACTGTGTTCACCCATTTCCATTTTATCCATCTCATTTCAACTCTTTTCTCTTTCTTCTTCCTCCCTGTTCTGTCTTCTCCCAGAGGGAACCGTGAGAGCTCCAGCCGGGCATCCAGCAGTCGTCAAAGCAGCACAGACAGTGACATGAAGTGCCTGGAGCCACGGCCCTGGAGCAGCACCGACTCAGATAGCTCCAACCGCACCCTCCGGCCACCCGTCACGAAGGCCAGCAGCTTCTCTGGCATCTCCATCCTTACCAGGGGGGATAGCCTTGGCAGCAACAAAGGATCACAGGGAAGCTGCAAAGGCTCTCGTTCTGGTAAGGCCTGAAGTAGAGGACACATGAGAGGCATTTTGAATTCTCTAGTGTACGTTAATAAGACTAATATTAGCTTACTTGTATCTAAAACATGAGCTTTTACTTTGCTTCCCTCAAGTGAAACAAGCACAGCTTATGTCGTTTTGTTAGTGTTGGCTACTTTACGATCTATGATTATTATACATCGGTGAGCCAAAGACAATTATCCACCCTAGTGGACAATGAAGGTATGTTCTGTTTAGTTCCAGTGTATTGTTTTGGATAAAGCCTTTTTGAAGATACTAAATCAGTATTCCAAAATATTATTAATCCAACAAGATTGTACTCTTTATTAAAGGTTTTTATTTCAGAAAGGAGAACCAATTCTCACATATCAGGCTGTTGGAAGTGAACAAAATAACAACATTTGTCTAGTTTCTTCATTTTGAAATTCTTTGCCAACAGTAACTTTAAGCTACTTGGCAAATCTTTCAGTGCCTGAAGTTTCTGCAGAAGAGACATTGAGATTCTTCTGACTCATTTTCATTATTAGGAATATATTCTTACAGCAAAATATGTTACACAAGTAATTAGAAACTCGTGTGATTTAAACACTTTAAGGGTTTACTGTAACCTACACACATAAACTGACTTGAGCAAACTCATTAACGGCATGAACAGCCAATAACGGTGTCATGCCAATTCTGTATTTTGTGTACACGTTAAAACATTCAAGAATCATCTGTGACTGTATTTACCCCCAAACCATATAAACTGCAGAGAAACCTATTTTGCTGTCTAATGCTTTAGTAATTATACATTTGCCTTTTTCAGACAAGGAACATATAACCTTGCTGGTCGTGTCAAGCCATTGAAGTAACAGCTTTGTGTTATATTACTTGACTTTTATGTTAATTCTACCTGCACCTTTATTCAGACATGACAGCACATTTACAGAAAGAGCATGGTGCTGCTGCAGTGTTTGACACTTTGTGTGCAAAATGGATTAGTGAGCAGAAGGAAAGAGCAGAAGAAAGCATTATGAGTTAAAGTTACGATTAGAACAAAGAAGATTATTCAATCTCCTAATTGTAATCTTTTGACATTATTCTGCCACTTGTTTTACAAGATCGGATGGTACTCAAGAAATAAATGACAAAGTGCTAAGCTGGGATGTAATTATTTGTTTAAATATGATGCAGTGTAAATATGAGGTGTAAAGATTTTTGGTGGAAGTTCATGTGTTCATCGATGCTGTTGGCATGTATGAGGACTGGAAGTACATGGAGACACTGTCAGTCAGATTATTATTTCAAGAGGGTTTTTCTGCTCCAGTCACACTCTGAAGGCAAATAGTTATATAGACTAAAACCTGAACACCTCCACAGCTTAAAATAGGCTCATTCAGTTTTAGACAGTTTAACTGTTTTAATACATAAAACTTGCAGACTTATCAAATGCATATATTACTTATCTTAGAGTTAGAGAGAGAAATGCACATCTTCTGTACTTCTTGTGCTGCTGCTGTCTTCGTTAATCCGAAAGCAGTGAAAGTGATACTGAAATGTTAAGATTGCCATTGTGATTTAAAGGAAAAATAAGCAGGGTATTTATGCAGTCAGACAAGCACATTACATTGATATCAGATTAACAGAAAGTGATGCAAGGCTGAAAGCACCTTACGTTGTAAAATAGAGGATAATAAAAGAATAGGTATGTATTTGTGGACTCATGTTTTTGTAGAAATTAATACGCAAAATTATTTTCTGTATCCATCATGTCTTCATCTGCATCACTAGGCCTGCCCCTAGTCAGTCCTGATGTGTGTCCCCCACCCGCAGCCTCCCAGTCCAGCCGTAGCCTGCTTCCCTGCCCATCTCAACAGCCACAGCAGCCACAGCCACCGCCCCAGGCTCCGCCTCAAACTGCTCTGCTGCCCACCCCACAGCAACACCCGATGGGCAACCACATGATTGCTCAGGTAAGTACCTCCACTACCAACGATACCAGTAAAAATTAATTGATTGAGGTACAGAAGATCTAATTGAAAGTAATGATGAATTCAAGATCTTTAGTGATCATCTATCCACACATTGGTTGGTTATTTGATTAATGTGTAAGGATGAAATCTGGGTATATGTAAGGAGAAGGTACGGCATTATATTACATTTTGACCCTCAATAACCACATGCCAGATGATCGACATTACTTTTCCGTTTTTGTTTGTCTCTCCGTGGAAGTAATGACATTTTATTTTCATATATACTTTTAGTTTAATATTTAGAAACTATATATGATCTCCATTACTATCCTGTCTGCTCATTAACAACTTTTCCTTTGTGTTCTAACCCTCATTTTTCCTATGTCTTCATTTCTCTTATTCCCTTCTTTCCATCTGGTTCTGATGCTGATTTCTCACTGCCTTGCTCCACTCTGTCTGTGCTCTGCCTCTTTATTTCCCGCCTTTATCTGGTGTGTATAGCCGGTGGCGTCTCTGCAGCCCTCTCAGCCTGTCTCCTACTCCAGCCCTTCCTGCCCCCAGGTTCTCCTGCCAGTTTCTCCTCCCCAGCAGTACACAATGGTACTGGCACTTCTTATAGCTTCATCTCTTCCAATTAATTCAGTTACAACTGCATCAAGACTGACACCCTCACACTTCCCACTTCGCTCATGCTAAACTCTTGCTCACATTTATCCTGCTGTCAATACAATCAGTATTTAACCACCATCATGGAAATGCTTGGTCAGAGCAAGACAGTCCGATACACAAGGATGATTGTGTACTTACACTTATTGTTGGTCATAAAGTACACTTAACTCCCTATGATTAAAAAAAAAAAAAGTTACAAAAAATAGAGGTACACGACATAGGTGTGCTTTGTGACACTTGATTAATTTTATACACACACACACACACACACACACACACACACACACACACACACACACACACACACACATACATACATATATACATACATATATGTTTTGTTTTGGTTTTTTTGGGTGGGGGGGGTGTTTGTTTGTTTGGTTGGTTGTTTTTTGTGGAAATATTTGTTTACTTCACCAAGCAATATTGGGCTACTAGTTGTTACTGTTGTCATGTTTTTTGAATACATGCAGAAATGTGTTTGGAAATTGCAAAAATATACTTCATTGCAAGAAAAAAGCTCAATAGATGAAACTGGGTTTAATATGTGGGTTAAAAATGTTATTACATTTTTGATCATACTTGACCAAATGTTACTGTTGATTAATGTGTTTTTTGTGGAATTCATTTCTTACATTAATACATAGAATCTTTTCCAGGACTGTTACACTAATTCTGTTGTAACATTTTGGCTTTGATGATTACTCGCATTCACTTAGTTAGACTGCAAAATTCACAGATGTTACTGACGTTGTGGTATCAGCCACAAACATAAACTCACTAATGATATCATTCACCTTTCCGCTAGGGAGAAGAGCTGGCACCCCAATTCACCCAGATGACACTGAGTCGGCAGGGTTCCAGTGAGAACCCTGAGCCTCCCCCGATGTATCAGGCTCCCACGGTGCTGTCGCAGCATCCCCCGCCTCAGACTGGCTACATCATGGCTACTACGGGTCAGCCTATGCCACCTCCATCTGGCTACCAGCCTGCCACTGGACACCCCCATCCTCCACCTCCACCGCCTCCTCCATCTCAGCCGGTCATGCAGGCCCCACCACCTCCACAAGGGTACATGCAGCCCCCTCCGCCTCAACAGGTATGCCATCCACTGCAGGTTGTCAAATAATTGATGTCCTTGGAGACCAAATAGAATGGGTAGCTGTTAATAACATTAGAATTGCACATATCCCCAGCAAATCATACCCAAGAGTTAGATCATTTATTGTAAAGCAACATGTCTAAGAAACCGAATTTGACTGTGCTAAATTTGCAAATACAGGACCATTAAAATGTATTTGCAAATGATTATGTGATATTCCACACATGCATGGATTTTTTTCCTAGTTATACATTATGTTACAAATGTTTACCCTGCAGAGAACTAATTAAGGGCATAATACTCTCACTTTCATCATAGTTGGAATAATAGTATTAAAGCAATGCATGTTGTCTGTCTGATGTAGAATCAGTTCATATTTGGTAAGGAATTCCAACTCGTGTCAAGAGAAATGAGGACAAAACTTAAAATAGTGAATAATTAGTCTGTTAATACTAATGGAACTCTTCCAACCCAGTTTGAAGAACAGTCCTGAGTTTTAGAAGTCTTTTGGAAAAGGCACATTTGAGCACTTAATGCTAGAATGCCATGTAACTGTTATTAACTTACAGGACCAGTTTTTATCCATTTGCAGTCTTAAGATGTCAGAAAAAAAACATATGCATAAAATTGGCATCACAGTGATTACCACAGAATTATATAATTTGAATATGTTAATTCTATCGGCCATGCATTTAGTAATTTAGTAGTACATTAGTGTCAAAATGCAATATACTTCTCATACCGTGAACCGGTGTTATATGGTTTTTATGGCAGTTGATGAAAGAAAAGGGATGTGGTGCATGGTCATTGCTGCACTTTGTTGACATACAGATACAGGGAGACATTCTTTTTTGCTTTCTTTCACATAGCACTGAATGAGTCATCTTGTGGTGTTTTTTTTGTTTGTTTGTTCGTTTGTTTGGTTTTTTAAAAATTCCAGGAACAGAACTACAACAGTAACAGTTGCTTGCTTTTACCATAGCATTATCAGGGAACTCAGATTTGATTAGCCAAGGGTCAAAACAGCAACCAAACTCAAATATCTTCCTCGAAAGGAAAGGTGTAGAGTGAAAAACTACCATTATTACTACCATTGTAATAAGAGATATGCATCACAGCTTAGGAACGTTTCGTGTTGTTTGCATTTGAAATATAATACCTTCATTAACTGAAATTACTGCCTACTGAACATCACTGCTTTCTAGTGAATAAGAGTTTTCAGTTACAAGGAAATGATAATTGGTTTAATTGACAATAGGTGCAGCAAGCTCAACTCACAGTAATTACATTGTGTCTATCACTGTGTCAGTATGCCACTCACCTCTGACTGCAAAATGACTCATTGTACTCTTTTACCAAGCAGTTCAGTGTATAAAAACATTGAACCTCATATAAAGTATACACATCAACTTTCCTCTATAAACTTGTGAATGAGGTGTGATGTGATTACTGTGTTGCCGGATTCATCCAGTGGGGAGTTTGGTCCTTGCACTCAGCGCTTTGCGTCACCTTCACAAGCTTGGTCTCAGTCAGCTCGCCTGTCACATCACTCTGATTGCAGAGGCGGTGACGGTAATGAGTCCTCTCACTCTCTGTCACTCACACTTTTCCTTCCTTTTCTCAGGCCTTTGCTTGAATCCATAAAGTAGTTATTATAATTCATTTGACGAGAGAGAACTAAATTGACCTGGTCATTAAACACCCTGTGGGAGACATTAGATCCTGTAATGTTTCTCTGAGGCTGAGCTGTAAAAGAAGATGGTCTGTTTAGCAGAGTTTTTAATAGCTGAAGTCATATTTCTTTTTCCAGTCCAGCAATAGTTTTGTGTTTATAAGAACAGAAAATAGGGGTCAGTCATAATTCTTAAAAGTAGATTGACAAATGTAATATCTAAAGCATTGGCAAAATACACCAAAATGACTTCTTCACAGTAGATCTAACAAAGATTCGAGGGTTTACTGGAATTAGGTGCATATTTTACTATGCCCAATAACTGTGGTCCTTTTATGTCACTTTCCTGCATGTACTTCTTGATCTTGTTGTTTAATCAGATAACATATAGCTGTGTTGTAGAGCCTGTATATAGTTGTACTGTAGAACCAGTTTTTTAAAAAATTCCTGAACTGATCCATCTTGTCTACTGTTTTGTAACTTTTCATTGCTTTCATTCGCTGTGCTTTTATTCTGGATTTCCAAGCTCTGACCTGTATAGACTGTGTCTTTTCATACCTCTTATCACCCTACACACCTTCTTATATTGTTCTCACTCTTAGATCTCTGTAGTTCTGTAAACAGTATTGGTAGGGAAAGGAAGGTGCATTGCGTTGTTCAGTGTGTGGGTGGTTGACAGTGTAGCAGTTCAAATACTGATACCGCTGCAGCCTTTAGATGGGCTGATTTGTTGTCATGTATGCAGATGAAGATGGAGGCAGGAACTATCGATCCTCCTAACATTCAGCTTCCTTTCTATTCATCCGTATGATGTCTCATTTGGAATTTCTGTATGCTACATTTAGCCCAGTTGTATAAGCTGCAAGTTGTTCAAGCTTCAACGCTTACGCCTCTGTGTCTACTGTTGCACATTGATGGATGCTTGATATTGAATACTCTTGCTTGTGTCATCACATGAGCTCTGTAAGCATTGTCCTAAACCACTGCAATCAATATTTTAACAAGAGGTGTTACACTGAGGACTCCACAGACTGAGAGGAACTCTGCAGTTAGCATCATTGTTGGATTTACACACAGCAGTCTCATAGTTTGTCAATTTCAACTATAGGGCTGCAGCATTTTTTTTAGCAAAAAAGCTCCATAAAATGATTGTGCACTACCTGCCCAACACGAAACAGCAGAGAGACACAGAACTATAGTCAGAGCTTTTAGCTGCCAGATATTTCCTTTGGGAGTTGGTAGAGATCAGAAACATAGGTAAAAGGAGAGTGAAAACTTGTTTTTATTGATCTTTATTAATTTATTAATCATCTGAACATGTCAGCTTCATATGTAAATGACCGCACTGGTCACTTTGCAATGAAAGTCACAGTCTCATAGGTCACACCAAGTAACATTTATGCATCACTTTTAACAAGGCACAAGTCTGAACTACTAGCCGCACACAGCAACAGTACTCTGAGTTGTATAAAGCATTTTGTAGAAGGTTTTTTTTCCCCATTGGAGCAGCAATATTGGTCCAACAACTTCACAGAGATATCTATTACAAATTGAAATGCAATGCCTGTAGAAAGTATTACTTTACTGCCATGAAGACAGTCTGTAACAGATTAATACATATTAACAGTAGCTAAAGTTGAATTTGTTGCTTCCAGCTGTTTGTATGAGTCTTTTCCTTTGTGTTCATAAAATGTTTGTAACAGCAGCAGGATCCATATGAACGTGTCCAAAAAAAGAGAGTTTTGTGCGTTTTCCCATGTGAAACAACAGCAGTCATCTTTAGTTAAATTTAAAAGTCTATATATTTCTGAAAATGTGTGAAATCATTTGCATTTTACATTTTCACAAACATTTGGTTTGAAAACCTGAGTCATGGCATGGTTTATTACTGAACTGATCATGTAAATCTAGACTTTCGATCATCCATCCATCCATTCATCCATCCATCCATCCATTATCTATACACCGCTTAATCCTCACTAGGGTCGCCGGGGTGGGGGTGGGGGGGCGTGGGTCGCGGAATCAAACTACTTTTGATCATGTAGTTTGTTAATCTTGTCATTTCAAAATTTTGTCATTTCTTAATATTGTCTGCTAAACCCTATTTTGACCGAACATAATAGAGCAGAATATAAAACAAAAATGTAACAATACAGTATATAATATTTTGTACTATACCACATTACATAAAATGTTTAAATGTGTCCTCAAGTGTCTCAGACAGTGTAATTTAGCAATAGTTATTCTTGTCTTGTTTGTGTTTTTATTGCTCTCTAAGTTGTTTTTGTTGTTTCTCAACAGATACAGGTGTCATACTACCCTCCTGGTCAGTATCCCAGCTCAGGCCAGCAGTACCGTGTGCCCCAGCCTATGTCCCACCAGGTGTCTTATCCTGCCCAGCGCACACAACCCATGCCTCAGCCCACACAACAGTCAGGTCAGTTCTCTATGTTGTCAAATCTACCTCAGTTTTCTGTGTCTGGAAATAAAAATATAGTGAAGTTAAAACGTGTTAATGTTCTTCAGGCCACAGTCCAAAATGTGTCCAGAAGTAGTTAAAGTCCACTTGATTTTATTGCTGTTTTATGTCGTCCCTCAGCAAAAAAAAACAAAACAAAAAAAAAACAGCTGTGACATCAAGCTCAGTTTTAAGTCTACCAGGTAAAAGGTAAAATTTAAACAACCTTGTCCCTGTATTGTCCAGCCAAGTCAAATATGCTAAGACAAATGTAGAGCTTTTTACTTTACCCTGGCAGATAGCAGCTTCATCCTTCATTCTCTTAATTTGTGGTTTGTGAAGGTTGACTATGTGTTTATACAGTAAGAGAGAGACATTGTTGACAATCTAAATGGACTTCAGATCATGATGGAAGCCTGCCAGATCCACATAGCTCATGAACACTAAGGTCTTACTGACCTTGCATCACTCCAAAGTTGCTGTCTGGTTTGAGATATGTTGTAATGGTGAAGATTTAAATCTACCAAAAGTGTGAACTAAAACACTTTAGATTGTAATATTTTTCTTGCTTCCACATAGTTTATTTAAATTGTATTTGTTGACACTTAGTTAATGTGAAACCCCTTAATCTATATTGCAAGTATACTTGATTTATCCTGTGGTACTGTTTTTCAAAGGCAAAGACTCAGCTTCCTGTCTTATAGAACCTCTTCTACTGTACTCTGTCTTTACTCTCTCAAAATGTTATTCTTCAATTGTTGTCTTTTGTCATCAGGTCTCCAGACCATGATGCCCAGCCAGCAGCCGAGCTACCAGGGCATGATGGGTGTGCAGCAACCCCAAAACCCTGGTCTGCTTAATTCCCAGAGGGCAGGCATAGGAGGACAAATGCAAAGCATAATGGTCCAGTACCCACAGATGCCATCATATCAGGTATGGACTGTTTTCAGTCGTCTGTAGGACATCATTTTTTAAAGATACCTATAGCAGTTCTGCTGTTATTCTTTTCTAAACATGATGAATTAAGGACTGCAGAATTGTATGTAAGCCTTGCCAGATGAACTGAAAATTTTAATTCCTCCATTATCCATATACACGTGGCTTATTTCACCAAGTTAAACAGCTCCATCTGGTGCAAAGTAAAGGCAGCACTTTATGTTGAAGAGCTCAAGCTAAATGAACCCAAAATGGTGTTTTTGTGCTCATTAGTCTCGATTACTATGAACATCAATGATTAATATATCAACAATAATTAAGTAGATCCTACAGTCCTAAAACTGCAACAAGCTTCACAAAAAAATGCACTAAGCAAATGTTGTGAAAATGCAGCATTTTGAACATTTTGTCCTGATAAATTTGATACTGAAGCCAGTTTTAGCATCTGACCGTATTGGATCTAAATTGACCATGGCGTACACTGGTTTGGCTTTGTTTCAGTGAGGTCATTGTGTCTCTAATTAGGTCAGGAACTTAGGTAAGCTGCTGCTCTTGACCTGTGTACTTTAATGTGTGGTGTGTTTATGAACTATGTGAAGAAAATCTGACCCCTGTGTGTTGGCAGCCATTAAGGCCTGCATTCACAATTCATGGGGACATTGTGACCTTCTTAAGAGAGCAAAGAAACCCAGAAGCATAGACATCAGAAGGATGTTGCCTTTTAACCCTCATGCACCCATTAGAACATTTTTGTCCTTTTCTTTTTTTTTGTAGCCTCAGCCCCCATAATACATCAATAATACACTGTGTACACAAAATTGTTACATTGTGATCTTAAGGGCAAAAATGTCCCCCATAGAAACCCATTATAACTATTAATTTGATCCCTCTGCTGTTACATCATGAAGTCATGCATTCTATGTTATTACTCTTACGATCAGGAGCTTTCGCTTTCAAATTATCGTTTTTTCTGTTTTCCACTAGATTGTATCATTTTTTTGTATTTGGCCTATGGAGCAAATCCAGGCTTTATTTGTTTTGTCACTTCCTGCTGTATTATAGAGCACTGCAGGCCAATCAAAAAAATGTTTACAACTGAAATGGTTTGAGGGTGTGGGGGGGCTGGAGCCTATCCCAACCAACTTAGGGCGAAGGCAGGGGACACCCTGGACAGGTCCTAGGAGAAAACAGTAAAGAAAAATATATATCATTTTGAAGCCAAAGCTCCAGAATAAAAGCCTAATAACATAGATTGCCCGAATGATGTAATGGCAGGAGGATCAAAAATAGCAATTACAATGGGTTTCAATGGGGGCATTTTCGTCCTTAAGGTCGTGAGTGTAACTTTTTCATTTAAATGTTACACTGCATGAAAAAATAACAATGCATCAGAATCAATGTTGATGTTAATCACTGAGTCATCCAAGCCTGCAATAATCAAACAATGAATGTTTCCATTAGCACTTATTTTATCGGAAATATTTTTTTTCTGCTTTTTTTTTTTTAAATTTTTTTTAACAGAAACATTGTGTAAACAAACTGGCATTGAAAGGGTTACAAACCTGACAATGAATTAATATTTGGTCGTTATGATCGGAACTCATGTAGATCAAAAGAGATAAGTCATGAAAGTGAAAAATAATGTGAACATCTAATGTTTTTAGGCATTGTTTGTGATGTAGACATTTTTGTCCTTAAGGACCTCAGTGTAACTTTTTTTAAACTGACGCCTAAGGGTTAAAGTGGCTGCTGCTGAGCAGTAGCTACCAGGGGATTACAGTCAAGATATTTCCACTACAGATGAACAGGAGAACACACGAAGTTACACTTTGGCAACATTCCATCAGAAGCACCATAACATCTTCCTGAATGGTTTCTTTATATATTTTTTTTACCTATAACACTTTTTTCAGGTACCAGTGGGCAATGAAAATCAACAGGTGGTGCAGCAGCAGTACCAGCAGCAGGTGATGGTACCAGTCAGCCAGTCTGTCCAGGGGCCCATGCCTGTCTACTACAGTGTTATCACACCCACACAGCAGAATAGCACAAGGTATGTATGAATCCATCCTTTTCATGCAGTTGATTTGGCAAGACCATACAAACATTTGATAGTCATCCCTTTTAAAAAAAAAAAAAATGCATTAAATATAAACATCACATGGTGTTACGACTAAAACACGAATACAGTAAGACATTTGAACTGCTTTACTTTGTATCAGAATTCTTCCCACCATTATGTCTGCAAAAAAAAACAACAACAATTTACATATTTTAGTCTTAGAATTGTTTGCAGATCTGATATTTACTCATAGATGACATCTACACATACATTGCGTATGTGAAATTTTGTTTATTAATCTTCTTGCAGTGTTGTTTGCATATCCTCTTGTGAATGTATGCATTAACCTTTACAATGTTTGTGTGCTGTCCTGTAGCCCGTCAGTAGGTTACCTGCAGCCTCCCAGCTCTGAGCAGTATCAGATTACACAGTCGCCGTCCCCCTGCAACCCTCAACAGTTGCAGCAGCAATATTCAGGTGAGACTTGCTGTCGAGTGATTGTAATGCTACCACTACAATACTGTGTAGGCACAGGGTGGTTATAGCTACAAATCCTATGGTGGCTAATAGTAGGGTTGCAGCTATCCTTTCTTAAATTAGGTGAAAGGTATTCAGGTAAAAGTTCAGACAGAGGTACATGGGGTTCATACTTTGAACATATAAATCAATGTCCCTAAAGAGGTAATGTTTGAAGAAATCGGGGAAAATCCAATATTCACAACTTGATTGTGCTCCCATTTTACCTTGAGTAAATGTTGATTAAACCTCTTCTCTATTTATGTATGTCATGTTTACATGTTGAAAGAGTAATTTGATTGGTCAGTGGATGAAACCCAACTATGTCAGTTATTTGTCCTAAAAGTTATATTTTGGTCTGTTTACAAACTTTCACCTCCTCTGAAACAGCAGGCCCAAACATTGTTCTTGATTTTTACAAAATGTTAGAAGTCTGTTTACTGTGACTGTAGTTTACTTTCTGGTATTTGATCACTTTAGTTGATATACTAGCAGGCACACCACATTGTAATCTTGAACCAGGGAACCAGCCATCATGGTAGTGTGTATTACAGGTTGTCTGCAGGTCATTAAAGGTGCATATCACAAATTTCCAGCCTTATAGTCACTAAAATGTTGAGTTACTGTCTTTTGTTATTAGTCAGTTGTTTCAACTGCAAATCCTGAAGGTCTGACAACTTACCAAATGTGAAACCAGCGTAGCCCGTGCCAGGTCTAATATTGTTACTGTATCTTCTTCTACTTCTAATACTAGATGAAATCAAACTTCATTTCGACTTAAATGTGTTTTTCTAGACACTTACCCAGTATCTGTTAATACAGCAGCCTCTTCTTATGGGTGCCTGCAGGATTTGTCATTTTTGTTTAATGTTTAAATGTGGATTATAAAAGCAATGTAAAGGACTTAGATGTGACAATTTACTTTAACAAGAAAACTGTCTTGTTAATTAGCTAATCTGAAGTCACCTTTGTGCTGAATCAAATATTTATCTTTATCTCTGATGAAAGGGAAATGTAGACCACTAGAGAAATGCTAGTGCTGTTCTGGTCATCTGTTCATCTGTTTATCTACATATGAGCCTGACTGTCTGTGCTCCCTCAGGAGTACCTCCTCCTGGGCCTGGGGTGATGGTCATGCAGCTCAGCGTCCCCAATGGACCGCAGCCTTCCCAGAATCCTCCCCTGGTCCAGTGGAACCCATGCAAGTACTACAGCATAGAGCAAAGGCCCAGCAAGCCAGGAGAGCTCTACAAACCTGACAACACTCCACAGGTGCGCACATGTGCACAGAGGCATCCTCAATCAAGCAGTGTAATTATTTGTTAATGTGAAAGAACCTCATCAATTCAGGCTGCAATTCGCATATCCACTCATTCATGTGCAGTGTTCATTCTTTCTTTCTTTAGCCTCTCCGCCCCCTAGTGGTCATCTTTGATGCTCTTGATTATTAAAGGCCCTTTCAAGCAACATGTCTTCTTAACTAGAGCAAATAAAGACTACTTGATCAGGTTTAGATTATAATTTTTATTTATTTATTTATTTTCTCTCTCGATGTGTTCAGGCCAGTACCCAGCTGACGAGTCCCCTGGCCTCCCCCACTCAGTCTCCCACCCCATCTCCCTCCGGCAGCGTTAGCAGCGTCTGTCCAGGCCTGGGACCATTACCCCTCATTTCCCAGTTTCCCCGGCCAGGAGGATCAGCTCAAGGTATGTATGAACAGGACAAATGAAGTTTTAAATACTTAAACAGATCGCCTACAGAGGACAAGCGAGATAAAAATGCATTTGTATTGTAATGTTTTTCTCACCAACTGTGTGCGTTGATTAGGTCAGGATCTTGATCAGACAGAAAATCATTTACATTCTTTTGCTATATTAACTGTATTTTTTTGAATAAATGCCAGCACAGATTATTTTATTATTAGTCCATCTGGTGTAATTATCCATCAGTTTGTGTGTAACCTTTTGCAATATATACATAAAGACAAACGTTTTCTTTAAAATTTGGAAGTTTTATCTGATATTTCAGAAGATTTCTGTGCTTACTTTAGATTTACTGATAGAATAAGTTGTTATGGTACTGTGGCTGAAATCTGTTCTGTGAAGTGTGTTTATTTGAATTGTACTCTGCCTGGTTGTAGCAATGTTCTCACTCTTCCCAGTCTTAACAAATAACAGTAAAGTAAAATGCTGTCATAGCAGATAGAAAGGAGAACCAAAACTACAAAACTAACAACCAAGTAGACAGAAACAAAATTATTTTTTCACATATAACACAAATAAATAAACATGTTCTACTGCTCCACCTGTGTTTTTTACCCCCTCATCAGGTTTATGATCTTTCACCCACTTCCACAGCAACCCTCAGAACCTTGTCAGGTGGATTTTGGCCACTAACCAATAGTCAAGTCACCTCACCTCAGCAGATTCACATGACTGGCACTATGCCACCTGGTCAAACCTTCTGCCTCCACATGTGATTTTACCTCATCTTTGTCCTCTGACCTGTATTTACACTCAGAGCCACAGTACGTTCATCAACAAACAAATCCACCATTTGGAATGTGTGATTACACGTACAAACAAGGTCTTGCATCAGTCTGCAATACTTGTCACATCACCTCATTGCAGGTGTTTTTTCCATTGTCTTCAAAACACAAAAATGAATAAATCTTATAGTACTCCGTCCCATTCAGCCTTTTAACCCATTGCTGAAGGTTTCATTGCATTGCAAGTTTTGTTTTGAAGTAAATTTTCATTTTACAATTCCACAATTCCATAACTGATTAAGTCCATTAACCATTTGTTTTGTTGACTATATGCTTGTCTATTCATTGTTATAACTCTGATATGCTGCTTTCTTGGCCAGGTCTGTGAAAAAGTAATTGAATGTCAATGAGACCTTGCTGGATAATAGCTCTTGTTTTTATTGTTCTTGTTTTTATTGTACTTATTATTTATTAGGCTTTTTCTTAAAAACCAGGACCTGAGTACTTATTTCATACCACAACATGTGAATGTGAGCTGGCATGACAAACAAAGTTCTTTGAATCCTAATAGGTGTGAGAATAAATTACACCTGTCTTCTGACACAATAGTGTACTGAAGTTAAAGATTTAAGATTGATCATTCTGATTGTAACGTCTGATTTGTGTTGTTTAGGTGACGGTCGCTACTCTTTGTTGGGGCAGCCCCTCCAGTACAGCCTGTGTCCTCCCCCCCTCATGCATGGCCAGTCCTCCTACAGCTCCCATCAGGTCAGTAATGGCAGGCCTTTGTACTGAATCCTCTCTCTGAATCCTTTAGAAGTAGTCAGTGTGCATTAATCTTGTGTTGATTAATGATTCCTGCTCCCAGTAATGAGACATTTTGACCATGATATGCCCTTGTTTGTTTCAGCTTTTTCTAGCATAATGAATAAAATGTTAAAAAATGAAGAACATACCACCAGCTACAAAACCTTTTCAACACAAAATTTTTCAGGAGTAAAAAAAAACCAATGCAGTACACTGCTGTTACACCTTGCTTTTAGGCTGTTGACGTGGTAATGGGAAAAAAAAAAAAAGTTTCTGAAGAAAAGTGATGTTTATTTTACAGTAGGAACACAAAAAGACAAACTATGTTTTCATATGTTATTTGTTCCTAAAGTGAAAAGGGTGAAAATGTAATTTTAATTCTTTACTGACTGGCTAAGAACCATAGAATTCTTGCAATCAACTTTTTTAAATCAGTCATCAAATGTGGGCTGTATGGCAAACTTAAAAATCTCTTTACAGCATGTTGTGTAACTAAAAGTTACTACATTTGCAGAAATGTCAAATGGAAGCTGTAACACGCTGTGACTCATCATTTTCTTGCTGCAGTCATGTGCAGTTTGTTTTAATGTTTGTGTTACTATTTAGCAAAGAATTTAGTTTAACGTGCCCACTCATGCTTATGCCCCCACCTGGTGTGCGCGTGTTTCTGCGTTGTAATGATACGCCACATAATATTTGTTGTTGTTTTTCAGGCCCAAGGAGTAATGAAACATGGGGCACGAGGGAAAAAGCAAACTCTAAAGTCAGCATCCACAGATCTTGGCACCACTGATGTAGGTAAGTTAGAACGGCATCATCACAGACCAGAATAACATCTGCAAGTGTTTTGTTTCGTTTTCTGCAGGTATGTTAAGCACTCTCTTGTGGTCTTGTATTTTTAATGAACCTTAGAATCTGTGGTTTTAAAGATCTATGAGATTTCCACATAGCAAGTTTGATGTACTCTCTGGGTCACACTGTGTCATTTTAGATAGCAATGTTGCTCCACTGCCCCAGATTTAGTTCTGTTTACTTATTTGTAATTTGTGATGGCAAACTAAGTTGTTTAACATTTTGGCAGAATTTTGAAAATGTCACGTTTTCTATTTTTACCCACCAAAAAAAAGCAATAATTTTACCTGGATAGCCATTTTAAGGATTCAGTATCTCCAGAAATATAACTCCCAAAGCAAAATTGTTTCCAGCAGATCCGAATGATTGACTGTCTCCAGCAGAGGTCAAGTAAATAGTATACATATGGATGAAACTTTTTTTTATAAGAACACAGTCTTTGGTTGATATATTACTAACTTTTGGAGTATCTAACATCAATAAAATGTGATGTATGGCAACCAGGGTTACAATTTTCTGTTTGTGTTATATTTTGACATGCCAAAATGGTGACGTTAATTCGTAGGACCACAAAAACTGTTGTGCATAGTTGTCTATATATTGTCATCATTTGCAAACTTGCAAGTTGCTTCCATATTGTCCTCATGTTGAACTTTAAAAGCATATAAGGCATACTTTACCTCACCAAATGTTCCCACAGATATACTTGAAATGAACACTGAACAGAGAAACTGATGACAATTCAATACACATCACAATATATCTCACCTTTATTGAATCATGTCATAAGTGCTATAACAAGACAAGTGAAACAGGAGATTCATGCTGCACTAAAAGCAACACAGGAAAACCATGCAGAAGAGTCATCATTCCTCAGGGGATTTGCATTACATTATTTGTAGAAAGGAAATTCACAGCAGCCATTTCAGTGTATCTGTTGCTCTTAATGTCAAGTTTGTATTGTCCTTCCCTCTTCATAGCAAATAAAGTCTGAACAAAATCTGAGACTGTGAAGCAACATGTTTCCTGAATTCTGTCTGATTTGACACAGACATGGAAAAGTGTATTGTTCGGATAAAAATGTGAAGAGACATTGGAGAAAACCAAAGCATGTGCAGAGACAGTTTTGTAAATTTGGCAGCCTATATTTCTGTGGTTGTTTTCCTCAAATACTCCTGTCTGATGAAGAGGCCATTAAATACAGGATGGATCACTGCAAGTACAAGACATGTATTTGCTGCACTGCATTCAAGTGCAGTTCTGTAACCCTAATTGGATTCCCTTTGGAGTATCCCTCTGGCCTCAGGGCTGTACAAACTGTAATTCCCCCCAAGCAGTGCTCAAGCAAAAAGTATTAAGTTGAAACAGACAAGAAAACACATGGAGTGTGTTTCTGAAACAAGTGCTTCACGTCGCTTAAGATACAGCTCGGGAAATCAAGCCTGCTTAACATGTTGTCTCTCTCTGACTCTCCTTGTTTCCTCTTGTCCAGTGGTGAGTCGAGTACTTGAGGTAACAGACCTGCCAGAGGGGATTTCACGGCCAGAGGCTGAAAAGCTCTTCAACCAGCTGTCGCTGTGTGGTGCCAAGATCCAGTGGCTGAAGGAGCCCCAGGGAGGCCGAGGAGGACCAGGAGGCTGTGGCCCCTGTCCTGGTGCAGGGCCTTCTGGGCCAGGAGCTGCTGCTGGGCCTGGGGCCTGCATGGGAGCCGGAGGAGTGAAGGGCGATGGCAGTGACCCAGCTCACCTCTACACAGTAGTGGCAGTGTTTCCCAGCACCATGGCTGCCCAGAGTGCTTCCTTCAAACTTAACAACAGCGGGGCCAGCCTCTTCAAACTGAGGGCTGCCAAAAAGAACTATGACCTGCGTGTGCTGGAGAGAGCCAGTTCTCAGTGAAAGGAAAAGAGAGGGGAGGAAAGAAAGAAAGTAAAAGAGACAGACAGACAGAGAGACTTGGTGGAATGGTGGAAAAGGAAGGAGGACTGAGGGGGACTGCTCTTAGTGTACAACTTAAAAACAAAACAAAAAAAACTTGATGAGATAAATGATGTGTCAAATGTATAAAAGGGAAGAAGGTGTGAATCATGAGGTGGCTGGTGTTTGGTTGCAAATATGATTTTGTTGTTTGTTTTTATTCATTGTTTTTGTTTTGTATTTATATAGCAGAAGAGCACACAAGACACGTGAGCATGTGTTTCACTGTTGCCGTGGAATGTGTGCTGCCATTATACAAGAACACACGCAACGTCAAACACACACACACACACCAGTTAACAAACAGACACACAAGCGCAGGCAACAGGGTTACGTAGCACATAACAAAAACACACTGGACAGTCGACCTCAGTCAAACCTTTTCCTCCTCCTCCTCCTCCTCCTCCCCCCCCCCCCCCCCCCCCCCCCCCCCCCCCCCCCCCCCCCCCCCCCCCCCCCCCCTCCTCCTCTCCCCTCCGCTCTACAACCCTTCCTCCTTTTTCTGCCAGCGCTTTCTCTCCTTCCTCAACTCTCCGTCACCCAGTCGTCTCTTAATCTCACATATTTATAAATTTTCATACGCACAGTTGCGCACTCTCTCTGCTTTCCCCTGCTGCTCCCCCACCTCTTTTCTTGCCATGTCTCATACTGCCTCCTATCTTTCTCTGCTCCTCTGTTCTTCTCATGTACTCTGTCACTGCTCTCTCCTCTCTTGCTTTCTGTTTGCCTTACTGCTGTTGTGGGTTTCTGTATTGCGCTGTTTTTTTCTCAAAAGTTTTCTTTTCTCTCTTTTTTTTGTTTTTTGGGGTTCAATATATTTATATAAGTGATGTAAGGAATAAAAGAAATCTATATATTCAGTGATTTTTCTTTCTTTCCCCTGAGTGACAAAGTTTAGGCGTTCCTTTATCCTTTATTCCTCCCCTCTTCATCCCTGCTCCTCTTGCCCTCATTTGTTTTCCTCCTTACTGCCCTCTACCTCACTTCTTCTGTCCTCTCTCTCCCACAACTGCCCCACATCCCCCAGCCTCCACCCCGACGCCCCATTGTGTTTGCGTTTTTTCGTTGACAGCTGTGCAGAACGTATCAGAAGAAGTAGTTAAAGTGCACAATGATTGCATATGTCTACTGTAAATTTTATTTAATCTGTTATTTTTTGTTTGTTTTTAAAAATATAAAAGTCGAGAAAAAATCTATCAAAACATGTTTCGTGTCATGTGGTTTATTGTTTGAATTCACTGAAGCTGACTCTGAAGTGCAAACTACCTAGTCACCTTGTTTCATGCATGTGTGCATATACAGATGGCAAAAAAACGTCATGACGTGTGTTCATAAGGTGTCAGGCCACTGAGATCCACCAGTTTCAGTGCTCCTTGGTACTGATTCAATAAGTCCCTGACTTCAGTAGAGGGGTGAACCCTTGTTACAGAAGATTTCCTGCTGTTTTGATGATGAGGATGATAATGGAGAACACTGACAGTTCAGTGCAAAGTTCGCTTTTTCACACTGTTGTAGATTTTATTCTAAAAGGATAAAATTACCTTTTTCTGCCATCAATCTGCACTCAATAACCCATAATGACAAAGTGAAAACATGTTTTTTCAGTTGTTGTTTTTTGTTTGTTTTTTGTTTTTTTACAGAGTTATTAAAAAATCAAAAGCTGCAACCTGTCATGTATGAAAGTATTCAGACTCAGAAATCAGCACTTTGTAGAAGGCCCTTAGGCAGTAATTACAGCTTTGAGTCTACTCTGGTAAGTCTCTGCAGGTATTGTGCACCTTGATTTGGTAAGTTTATTCCATTCGTCCTGGCAGATTGATTCAAGCTCAAACAAATTAGACGAGAAGGGTCTGTGGACTTACACCTGTTATTTATTTTTAATGCCTGTTGTGTGTTTGTGTGTATTTAATGGTGACATGACCTTTTCTCTACAAAAACCATGAGGACAAACTTTAAATTGTAGATCTGAAGGACGAATAACTCAGTTTAGGTTGTCTTATATAGTAGCTTCCAAACAAAGACATAACATCAACAACATATAACCAGAAGCCTCAGTGTTTTGTTTTGTTTTTGCTTTTTGTTTTTTTGCTGGAGACAAGACAAAAGCATCATCTAAAAGAGGTGGAGGAGTGAAGTACGGAGAAGTACAGAGATAGCATCATATTGATGCCTCAACTATGACGATACAGATTCAATTTTCCTATAGGAACTATATTTTTTACAAATGGTGTTCTCAAATATTGTTTATAGACATATATGGATATTTTCTTATCAGACACAAATTCAAATTTGAACACTTTATCGTGGCAGGGACCCAGTTTTCAAAAAAAAAAAATGTCCATCTAAGCTATTTTCTTCTATTTAATTTACCTCCTTCAGACTTTGTTCCACTGCTCCAAAATGTTTGGATTGTGTGTATATTGTGTGTGCATGGTTTTTATTTTTCCTTACTATTGGCACCAAGTGTGTAGATTTTAAGACTTCGACCTGCTTCATATAAAACACTAAACAGTGTGTGTGAGAAGTTCTTGGTGCCGTTGCACATTTTGTGATTCAGACTGGTTAATGTAACTGAGCTTTATATTGTTTTGTTGATAAAAACGTTCCATCTTCTGGATTTCTTCTGAACCACTAATCCAATCCGGCCTTTATTAAATTCAGTAAAAATCATACAAGTCACCTGACAAAGGCCACAAATAGTTTGCCAGTGTGATACACATAACACAACACTTTACTTCACTGAGCAAGGAACCAGTAGCAGAACACTCGAGTTTTTTTACCGCTCTACTAGAGGAGCTTCTCAGCTTTTAAAGCGCTCAGCTGTCCCAAACAGTCACATGGATGCACAGACAGGCACATACAGATTCAGGGCTGGGCCGGGTTGGCCTGCTGGCATTACTCATCCCAATCTCCCACCTGTTGGAGCCTCATTTGGAAAGTTGGGCATGTTAAGGACTGAACGACAGGACTGATAGAAAAAGCTGCAAAGAGACCTTTGAAGTTTCCAGCTGCAGGTACCTGCTCTGACAGCAGGGAGGGTGTGAGAGCCACATCCCTGTGAAAAGAAGTGGAATTCAAGTTTCACGGTCAGTTGACAGTTTTTTTTGTTGTTGTTGTTGTTTTTTTACAGGAGCGTTCTGCAGAATAATTGTCTACCCTTCCTTTAATCATCATTAAACCCTATACTATTACTTGCGAAGCACTTGTTAATTAATTTTGAATTGCTAAATGCTTTCTTGTTAAAGTCCTGAGCATGAAGTCTAACATGTAGAGCAACCTGAGAAGGGGAAACCCTCTGAAGCTTCTGTAGATACGCTGTAGATGCACTGGCTATATATCTTGTACCAGGTTACAAGTGAGTCCTGTTTTAACTTGGTTAAGATCAAGTTACCTCCCCAGATCTGACCTCCAGAGGATCTAGAAGATAACTCCAGTTGCTTCACTGATAACTCACACATTGCAAGGACATTAATGAATGTTGAAAACTCTGGAAGCCAAACAGAGGAATCACTTTACTATTACACCCACAGAGGACACATATCTCTTCTCTTCACCTATAGCAATGATGCTTGTGTGTTTTCCATCTACAGTGCCATCTGCTGGCCCAAACTCTTAATATCAGGAAACCCCAACCACCAAACCACACCATGGCTCATTATGACTCGTAAGTTCAACTCACATCTTGAAAGGTTCTTCTTTTCACTTGAAATATCTCGTGTTTGATGTTAAAACCACTTAAGATCAAGTTTTACCAGTTTGCTGGTTTGGGAAACTGGCTTCTCATGTCTTAATATCAAAGATAACTGTAAAGAACAAGGGAATAAGTCTAAATAGACAATTGAATTGCTGCAAAGAAGGAAACAAAAACAAACATAAGTCATATTATATACCAGAAAATAGAAACGTGAACGCCTGCATGTGAGGCAGGCCACTGTTTGTTTTCTGCAGTCAAACATTTGCTTCTCAGTGTGACATTTGCTACCTGTTGATGACAGGCTAGATGACAAGGACTCTGTGGATATTCATGACAACCCACCTCTCCCTGAAAACGTGGTGAAAGAAGAGGACAACACGGTGAGACACCTAATACCAGTGTGTCACACACATGAAAGGGCCGTTTACAAAGCACATTCCAGGGAAACTGATTTATTTATGGCGAGGAATTATTCAAATCTTACTCTCTCTGACATGTGTCTTATACTAAAATGTTTTATACAAATCATTGTTTTTACCAGATCATATTGTCTTACTACAAGATCGCATTGATAAATTCAAGGTTTATCGGTTCACCCAAATCCTCCCGTAGACATTGCGTTTCGACTTTGATAACTGGATTTAGAGATATTCATCTGTGCAAATGGAATTTCCTAATATACATATATTTAATGATTATAATAGAATATTTCTATACCTAAAAGCAGTTTTTCGTTAAGCAGATTCCAGGATTTTCCAGAGTAACTGAGAAGTCATTTCTGAAGAGTAAGGCCGCTGAGAGACTAATATCTCAAAATTTTGTGAAACATAACTGCCTGCATGTCTAGAAACAAGTAAGTAGAAAGAAAAAATATAAACATATGTGAATTTGATTTATCAAGTGTAATTTTTTTCATACTGAATGGACAGATATTCCATCACCTTTTTGTCTGCTCTCTTTGCTTGAATAATTTTCTAAGTATGTTTCTGTAAGTGAACTCGAAGCTGACATATGTGCTGAGCCATTGGTTTATTTAGGAGTCCTGACCGCGAAATAGAGTTACAGAGTGATGGCGCTGTAATGTGTGAACTATCCTTGGCATTACCAGTTATTGTAGTGAGAATCCATAGCCTGCCGGTCACTGGACATCTCTAATCCTGCCAGTCACTGAGAGTCAGAGCCAGTTCAGTCTGTCAGGCGTCCCTCTAATTGTTGTATGTGTACAAATCTGTGAATGTATGGATGTGTGTGACATCCCTGTAGCTCTGTTTGACCAGGCTGTATATATAGTATTAGCTTTGTTGCATTCAGTTGGGAATGTTGTCGGTCTCTGTTGAGGCTATTCTGAGATCTTGAGCTCTTTTCTATACGTCCCACCTGGGGTTTGTGTGAGTGTATCTCCATGTGAAAGAGTCCAAATAACACTCTGAAGAACCTTCTAAACTGAATTAATTAATTTTAGCAAAAAGAAAAAGAAAGAAAGAAAGAAAGAAAGAAAGAAAGAAAGAAAGAAAGAAAGAAAGAAGATCTTGACACTGAAATCATAATTCATGGATCTGGCTCCTGCTGATATGATACAGTTTGTGTGAGACCAGACGGGCTACATATGACTCAGACCACAGTATTAATAGAACCGTTGTCACATAAATCTGTCAGGCTGTGGGTGGTTCAGGATACTGAGACTGTTTGGGTTAAATAAAGAGACAAACATAAGAGAGAAGTGGAATCCCAAAACTGTATAATTAAGTCTTCCTGTTTACAACTTGCACAGCGGATATAATCATCGAGTTGTTTCATGAAATGCAGCGTTATTAGCACCTCTAACTGCTTTCTTTGGGTCTATGATCTAAAAACCAAATTTATTTCCAGGTATATTTCATCTATGATGAGGAGGTAGAAGAGGAAGACAAAGAGGAACCTCCTCCTCCTGAACCAGTCAGACCAGTCAACGACAAGCCCCACAAGTTCAAGGACCACTACTGCAAGAAACCAAAGTTTTGTGATGTCTGTGCACGCATGATTGTTTGTACGTATCTGCTTTTGTTTTGTGCACGACAGAAAAATATATATGTCAGATCAGTGGCCTGTAAAAGTTTGTTCTCCTGATGTAATTTAACTTACTTTTGCTTTTTTTTTTTCTCCTCAGTAAACAATAAGTTTGCATTGCGATGTAAAAACTGCAAAACCAGCATCCACCACCAGTGCCAGTCCTACGTAGAGTTCCAGAGGTGTTTTGGCAAAATAGTAAGATACAGAGTGCTACCGGCTACGATTCAGAAATGAACTGCAGAGATGTTTTGAGACTTGGTTTATGTGCTGCTCTCCTCTCCTCCTCTTCATCTACTCTTTTAGCCTCCAGGCTTCAGAAGAGCCTACAGCTCTCCTCTCTACAGCAGTCAGCAGAATGCCACAGTCTCACAGCTGCTGCCCTTCTGTGAGTCCCACTTACACACATACATTTATCCATGTGACTAAAAGCAGTAACTTCGACCTGGAGAGTTTGCTTTGTAATTTAAAATTTGTCCTTTAGTTCAAAAACTATTGACAGTTACATTAAGAGCTATAGGCCAGAAATGTGCTCATAGATGTGTCCACTTCATTTCTTATAATTCACGTATTGAGTTTATGACCACAGATGAAAAACTTGGCTTTCTAGTGTCAATAAGACTGATTCACAAAATCAAATTAACCATTTGATATTGTTAGAAAAAGAGTCGTGTTCTAACGTTATTAGATGGTGTTTGGACAGCCTGTACATTCTCACTTATTTGCATCTCTGATTTCTGTGTTTAATGAATGCTGATTTTGATTGGCAGCACAGTCAAACCGCACTGATCCCGTGTTTGAGACGTTGCGAGTCGGTGTGATTATGGCCAACAAGGAGCGTAAGAAAGGATCAGAGGACAAGAAGAACGTAAGTGTGGATGTACGAGGAAGACGTCTAACTCACACAGCACAAAGCCACTTTTTGCACATGATCTGGTGTGAAACCCAGTTTGATCTTCTTTATTCTAAGAAACATTCTAAGAAAGTTATGCAGGTTCTAGTCATTTTTTCAGCTCAGAGTTTTCTTTAAGTTCCCATAATCTTCTTCTCAGGCAGGATAAATTCTTTAAAAACCCTCAGACATTTTCTGAACATTCTGACTTTGTTATTAAGTAACATTGTGTCAATTCTCAACAGCAACATCCCCAAAACAGCTGTAGAATTCTTTTCTTCTCACATTCTGTCCTCTGAGGTCTTGATAACATCTTCAAAATATTTTTTGATGTTGGTTTGTTCTTCTTTTGTTATTATGTAACATACTCTGATAACATCCTCAGAATGTCAAAATTTTCTCTCTTACTTCACTTTTAACCTCATAGGAACATTATTTGAAACAACAAATATCCTTAAAATGTTCTTTGAGCATTACATTAAAATGTTTTCTTTAAAATACTATTAGAACTTGTAGGTCATGTTAGCCGATGTTGTCCCCTGCTTACTAAAAGATGGTAAAACACTGCCACTTTCTGCAATTGCCAACTAGATATGTAAAACAATTTCAGACACTATGAGCCACTTGCAGACTATATTTTTTAGTTTTTTCTTTTAGGTAGATTTTAGCTAGAACTGGTTGATTCTACCTGCTAAACTCATTTGAATCTTTTTTTTTTGTACAATTATTCATACATTGTCTTTGCTAACCTTAAATATATATATTTATGTTCCTCACTGTTCAGATGATGATGATGATGATGGAGGAAGATGAGTCCCAGCCCAAGCAGGAGGATGAAGGAGGTGAAAGAGGTGTGAGAACAAAGCTGTTAGCAAAAGTAGCCTTAATCTCTCTGTGTTTACTTTCTCTGTTTACTGTTTGTTATCTACCATCACAGTACTCAGAATAATAATAGAAATGTCAAATTAATAACCGTCTCTTTGTCTTTTGTCTTGTTTTTGCCGCTTTGTGCATTAGCAAACACAGAAGGAGACAAAAGGGGAGACAAAGCTCCTGCAGATGATAAGGTCTGACAACTGTGGAGATGAAGATGATGGCATGACGATAATGACAACAGACTTAAAAGCTATAATCATCCACACAGTGACAGTAACGCTAACAGTGATGATAGTGACGAACAACATTAAGGATCTGAAGTTAGTATCAGGTTTTGTGTTCTTGTGCTTTCAGAGTAAAAAGCCACAGCCTGGGAAGATCGGCGTGTTCAGTCAGGCTCACTACTACTTGGCTCTGTATCGCTTCAAGGCCGTAGAAAAGGATGATTTGGACGTTCAGTAAGCGTCTCCACACCTTCTCCTCTCTCCCTCGATGTTTCTCTTGATCACTTTCTTTGCTGTTGTCTTTTTTTCCTGGCTGTCTCTCGCACCAGACACCAGCTTGTGTCATCATTTGATATTTAAATACTCCCAAAAATACTCATATCTTGTTTGTTCCCAAGTGCTGGTGATCGCATCACAGTGATAGATGACTCCAACGAGGAATGGTGGAGGGTGAGTCCCAGTTTTTGTTTTGTTTTTCTTTCATACAACTCACACAAATTATTTCAGTGTTTACATGATTGAGGTGATTTTTTATTTTTTGTTTTTTTAAATCCTGTGTGTTCTCCAAAACCTATGAATTTTTTTTACTGAGAGACAGCCAGATGGCTTCAGGATCAATTAATTAGATTTTTGATCATTATCAAGGTCTGGGATTTTTGCCATTAGATGATGATCTTTTTTGAGCCAGAACAATTATGTGAGTTTTTTATGTGATGGAAAAAAGTCCAACTGCCGTAACTTGCAAGTCGGCAGCCTGAGAGCTTTGTTTTTTAAATATTTATAGAGTCGTTAAGCAAATGTAAAAATCATGAAGCAAGCTGGAGAGCTCTTCTGCTGTTTTCATTTTCTCAAACTTAAAAAAGTCGCTGTATTTCTCAGAACTGATGCATCATATTCAGGTTCTAAGTAGACAATGCAGCTACTGGATCACGCTTCCTTGTATATGTCAAACAGCTGCAGGTAGCTGCAATAGCTTCCCAAGAGAAAGTTATGCTACTGTCCAAACACTCATTTTGTAGTAAAAACTATGCTGAAAGGATTTATTCCTTTTTTTCTAAGGCTGCATTGCTTCATCCAGGTTTTCCATATAAATTGGTTATTGTACAAGAGCTCCTCTTTATCATCCATCCAGCTATTTTCATCATATGCCAATCTCTCAGGTTTCAAATCCACTCTGGACTATATGACTGTGTGTAAATTGAGCCATCTAAGTAATCTAAATTAGAGCCCAGCGCTGCAGCAGCTCACTGTTCAGGCTTTTGTTCCACCAGGGGAAGATCGGAGAGAGAACAGGGTTCTTCCCTGCCAATTACATCATCCGAGTGCGAGCAGGAGAGAACGTCTACAAGGTGACTCGCTCCTTCGTTGGTAACAGAGAGATGGGCCAAATCACTCTCAAGAAAGACCAGGTTAACACACACGCACACACACAAACGCACACTTACACAATCTCCTACACAGACATATCATTATACAACCAAACCATAAATGTCTCCACTATATTTACACCTAGCCCCAGTCTTATCTGCAAGCTGAAGCCCAACACACTGGAATACAGAACTGAAAAAGCTGAACTATGTCTTTGTATATCTTTCTATAGCTGTGGGGACAGTTGATCCTTGCAGACACAGAAGCACATACTGCATACCATGCAGCCTAAAGCCTGACCAGTTGTATTCAAAATTGATTCCCTACAGATGCTCGTGCTTAGTAAGTGTGCTATACACTCACGAGGAAGTTTAGGTTACTGAATGTGAAGTGGCACATCCCTTTAGCAGTGATTAGAAACAAATCCAGTGGATAAAGACAAAAATTAAAAAATACAATTCTATGCACAAGTGTTTTAAAAACCTGCCGTCCAGCTTCGTGAACATATATACATGTGTGTTGACATGATGGCTGTAAGTGACAAGCTTGGAAACATCACAAGCCTGTGTCACTCTGACATGAAGAAACAAATGGTTCACTGATTTACAATCCCTGGCCTTCTGTTAAACCCCACTACTGTTTAAATTTAACCCTCATTATAGGTTAACTTCAACTCTAACTTTAAATTCCTGCATCTTGAGTGAAGACACAAAAGCTATTCAGCAGCATGTGTTGCTGTCGGCGACATGTCATTGTTATGCTACCACCAAACAGAGGTGTCAGAGTTGAATAATGTTCGAATCTGCGCACAATGACTTTAGCAAAATCTGCAAATCGAGATATAAGAGATGTGTCCTGATGTTTTTCTCAAAATCTGTATTAGCATTATTTCATTTGATAGATTTTGTGTGTCTGAGGTTATGAAATAGCGAATTTGACCAAAAAATCCAAACTTAACACACTTATTTATCTATGTTGGTATTTTGTATTTGATCTGTTTTAAAAGAGATGCAAAAGATGGATCACAATGGATCACACTCAATGTATCATAAATTTACTCAGAGAGTGGAGGGATCATGCTTTGCTTTGAGTTGAGATCAGTGGATTTGCTCTGCCTGACTTGGAAAGAACAGAAGAGATAAAACATTTTAGAACTGACGCTGTTTAATTTGCTCTGCTGTTTGCTCACTTGTGACACAATTCCTCTCACAGGCTTTAAACATGTTTTACATGCACGTTTCTGTTCTCACTTGCTGCTGAGACTTGCTTTGCATATCTAAATCTGTCGCAGCACACTCACGAATACCGAATTGCAGATTTATTCCCGCTCACAGTTGTTTAATGCTCTCTGTTGTTGCTAATGAACCACATAATACAGATACGGGGACACAGACAGGTATGCAGGAATGCATGAAGAAAAACGTGGCCTACACTTGCAGAAGACAGCTAAGATATACGCCTGTTTAAGATTGTTTGTTTTGCATGTCATCAGATTGTGGTGAAGAAGGGTGAGGAGGTCAACGGCTACCTGAAGGTCAGTACAGGTCGAAAGCTTGGCTTCTTTCCCACCAACCTGCTGCAGGAGATTTAAGGGGGCGCCGCAGGTGTTTTGGCAAACATCTGGCCAGGCCCCATGTCAGTTTTATCATCTGCTGTGACATTTTTTCTGATCATGCACTTCTGAACAGGACTGTGCACAGGTTACTATCACAAACTGGATTATAACCACACATTTCTTCTTCGTTTTTAAAAAATCTATAATGTTGTCTGACAAAATTACTGAGTTATTGTTACTGTTTTTTGGTTTTGTTTTGTTTTGGTTTTGGTTTTTTTAGGAGATCTGCTTTTTAGGTTGCCCTTCACAGATTGTTCTAAATGCCTGTGCTGAACTACTTTATCATGTATGTGTGAGCAAAACTACATTTAGAAAAATTCTCCATGAAAACTGGGCCTGGTGATAAAATAATTGTTGTGTATTTTGTTGTTTTATACCAAGCACTTCCACGAGAAATATGATGGTATCTTTGCAGTCAAAATCATTTTTTAAAAATAAATATAATAATATTAATGTGCTGCTGGTCCAACGGTTATTTCTACCAACAATAATTGGCATTCTCCTGTGAATGTTGAAAAAGAATTTAGGTAATAATTATTCTTCTGAGTATTCCTTTTGAATTTGTACAAAAACAAGTCTGAAATTTGTTTCACCATAAAAAGAAACAACATTTTTATTCGAGTTTTATTTGTGATGTCTCGTATTTGTTGATTATTGGTGTTACTTTGCCAAACTACATGATTTGGGAAAGAAAGCTTCATTGATTGGAACATTTGACATATAGACCCTTCTGTAAATATTGGCACTGTTTATTCTCACATTGCCCATCAGCAAATGTGAATTAATCACAAATGGAGCGCATATATGAATTCTAACTACTGTGTACTGTATTTGGTAATAAATATAATTAATCAAACCTGCTGGCTCAGTGTCACTTATCACTTTTGTTGGGAATTTCTTTTCCAGATGAACACTGTTTGATTGTGTTTTGTTATAAGCAGATTCATTATGTGCAAAAGAAGAAGAAAGAATCTGTGAAAGGGTGCAGAATTTATTACCATTTCATTATCACCGTCAGTCTTAGCCAAGGTAAGACAGCATTCATTTCCCTCATATGTCAGAGAACAAATGAGAGCTATTTTCTGTAGATACTCTGAGTGCAGTGTAATTAGCCCAAGGGAACACTGTGGGGACGGTTTGCTATGTAGAGGGGCGGCTCAGGGATGAGGAATGCAGGGAATGGCATTTGTAGGTCCGAGGAGACATTCTAGTGGTAACTATGAACCTGAATAACACGACACCGAGACAGACAGACACAAGCTCATTTTCTATACATCTCTGCCCGCTGTCTCACCTTCTGACCACTGTTAATAAAGAA
The DNA here is from genome assembly GCF_000690725.1 of Stegastes partitus. Classification (NCBI taxonomy): domain Eukaryota; kingdom Metazoa; phylum Chordata; class Actinopteri; family Pomacentridae; genus Stegastes; species Stegastes partitus. The sequence goes on along the minus strand of NW_007577939.1, from coordinate 4,551 downwards.
TCCTTCTTCTTTTGTTCTTTTACAAAGCATATTTCCAAAATAGATTCAGTTTCCCATTAATTATTTCTCTGTTTGTCTGGTTTCCAGTCCCTCACACCCGTTTAGATGCAGATGATGACTTGCTTGGTCACATCTTCTTCCTTCTCTGTTGTCTGTCAGAGGAAACAGCAGTGTGGCCCAAGCAGGTAGGCGCTGCCAGGCTTCACCAGTCCTCTGATTGGACAACAGAGCACCCCTTCAGACACGGGTCACTTCTTTTCAGGAAACGGCCTCAGCTTCATGCTGCTCTTCACTGAAGGACTGCGTGGAAGATACCACAGCTGCCATGTTGTCATCCCCAACCCCCTGACCCTGCCACTCCAGACAGGCAGAATGGAGGAAAGCTGCAAAAGTGGATTTGTGAATGTGGATGATTTTTATATTTTTGTGTGGGAGTGGGAGTCTGTAGACACACACACACACACAAACATACATGTGAGTGCACTGCAGAGAGGTTCAGGGCATGGAGGGGGTGACAGCTTGAAGCTGTGGCAATGAATCTGCTCAGTTCAAGAGAAATTTATTTTTTTCTGGGGTGCAACATTAAGAGCCAAACTTACAATCTTACAGCTGCTGGTAAACTTTGAGACTGATTTATTTTTCTTAAGTTAAAATGAGTAAATGACAAAAAAATAGCACTCATGAGCTCAATTATAACTTCTAAACAAATACAAAACAATCTTACCTGAAGGTTGACATACTTGTTTGGTTTTCTTCTGTTTTATTGGATGATCCTCATCAGCTGATTGAATTTGATCTGTTGCTTTGGAAACATAAAAGTTTAGGCTTTACATGCCACCTCTGGCACCTGAAAATTGAGCTTGACAGCCATTCTTTGAAACAGTGTAAAAGTTTACAAGAGCTCTTTCCCAGGTCAAATTCAATCAGTTTATGAGTTCCATATGACATGTTCAAAAGCTGGAGTTTAACCAAGAAACTTGAGCTCGAGTTGAGTTTGTTTTGTCCCCTCGTTTTTCACATTGTCAAAGATTTATGTAGATTATGTTAGAAAGTAAAGCATTTTAAAGATGTTATTTTGCCAAAATTGGGAAAAAGAGCTTAATGAGCTGAGCAATTGTATTGAAATTGACATTTGGTAGAATGATGGTTGGACAGATGAAGATTTAAATGTCTAAATAAACTTTCAGGAGAGGATTTTTGCAACAATGAGGAATATTTTCAACAATGTTTAACTGAGCTGAAAAACATTGTGTATTTCTGGGGCTTTTGCACCCCTGCAACAAAGAGAGAAAAGAATTTCCCTGTGTCAAACCACTATATGTTGGTACATTTTACTTATATATAGTGAGTATATACTGAACTGTGGCACATTTACCATGTTATGATGATTTTACCCAACAGAGGTCCCTGTTGCACCAGCTATAGAACAAATCATGCTCAAATTCTCACTGAACTAACTTCACACACCACAGGGAGCCAGTGTGTGGTTATTGTTAATAACAGTTTTGAAGCAGGTGTATAGTGCAACTCTGCAGAGGCAACCAGATACCAGCCTTGTTGGAGAGAAAAAATGTATTATTTCTGTTTGTAATAAACCTGTGGGCTAAAATAAACCATGCAGAGTCCAGTGACTCTGCATGGTAGTTTGGTCTCAATAAATTGAGCCAGTTTGGTCCCTAATAAATCCCACATATCCAAAGTATTTAAATGTTTTTCTGTCCACAGATAAACATATTTACTCAACTGTCGTTTGTATTAATACTTTGCATCTCTTTATTTATGATTCACACCTAAGAATGGAGTTGGAGGCCACAAACGGTTTGTTATTTTCCACTGATATTGGAAGTTCCTTAAATGTGTTATGTATCATTTGTAACACATGTTAGAGCAGCATTACACAGCATCAAAAAGTAATATAACTTTGCGAGGTGTCAAACTGCACTTCTGAACGTTCAGAAAGTGACACATCCCTTTTTAAGAGTGCCGGCTCTGCATCATCTCATTGAACCACCACATTCAGAATCACATTTACCATCCAGTCGAAAAGAAAATCCATCTTCCCTCTGCCAGCTGCTGAGAAATGTAGCAATGTGTGAGGAAAAATAATAACATAAAACTATATTAGAGATCCTCTTTGCCTAGCAGAGAAGGTATTGATTTTTAGAGATATGTTTCAGAAAGTCTCTTCCACGGGACAATGCTAATGCTGCTTCTTCGCCCAGACCTCAAAGCAGCAAACAACATTTTAGGCCTTTTGCAAAGCTTAGTGACCGAGTTTATTTTTAGAAATGTATTTATTTATTTATATATTTATTTATATATTTTATTTTTAACTCTTGCTTTTTTTCATTCTCTGCTTTTGTGACATGCAGATGTGTGTGAGTGTTTGCACGTAATAGCACAAATGTGTATCAAATCTCATATTTCCTGACAGAACCTCTGAGGCGCTAGATTAAAACCCTGACATGATTCTTTTAATAACGGTTGCAGAAAAACACGCTTTTTATTTCCAACCATTTTCATTGAGATGACAAAATTCAATTATCTAATCTGATTGTGTGATTATTAATCTCCATTACTCACACATTCAAAATGGATTTGCAATCTTGTGAGATATAAAACGGCGTCTTATTTTTATTTTAAAATGGAAGTGTAATGAGGTGGGTGATGATTGGAGATAGGCCCGGTGGAGGGCAGAGGTCAGAGTTACGGACGAGACAGACAGGTATAGAGATAGGAGCAGTTTCCTGTCTGGCACTATTAAACAATTCAAGGTGTTTATGCAACTGGCTGCCAAGCAGACACCGCAGGGGAAGACTGTGGCAAGATATTGGCAGCCTGTTACCACAGTACAGTACATAAATGACTGTGTGTGTGTGTGTGTGTGTGTGTGTGGGTTGTGTTGTGTTTTCACTTCTGTCCATCCATCTATGTGAGGAGAGAGAAAGTGCTGCTGTTACACATGTGATTTCATGCTTGTGCAAGAAAAAATTAAGAATGGTGATGACATACACACACACACACACACACACACACGCATTAAGAGAAACACAAGTTTACCGAGTCAGTCCCGAGGCCATAGAGAGAGAGGGAGGGAGAGCAGAGAGGGAGGGAGGAGAGGGAGGAAAAGGCTGGAGAGAAGACTGCAGGGTTCGAACCAATTAGGCCAGGAGAGGCTCCCTCCACCTGCACTGCGAGGCCCCCGGGGGAGAGCCCCAGTGACAAGATGAGGGATCATCATCATTACCATTATTTATTTGCTAAGCAGAGGCCGACTCTGGGGCCAATCCTAATAGGATTCACGAATTACAATGAGCGTCTTGCTTTTGGGGCAGGTAGGTTGCTGGAAGAGGAGGAGGGGGATGGTGGGGGTGTGGATGCTTGGATAAAACTGAGCATACATTTGGAAACAACAGCAAATGCGACTGACTTATGCTAAAACAAACGCCTTTAAATCAATTATGGAGGCCTATTATAGGCTACCAAAGTATCATCAATTATAAATGTGGTGTCCCTGAAAGTTTGGTCTAACATGTGAAGAAGCCGGGTCAAACTGACCCCTGAAATTGATCCTGCTAATTCAGCTTCATGATATTGAATTTACAGGTACAAGACAGTTCATACTTGTACTGACTTCCATGGTGTTTCAGCAGATTTGCAGCCATCATTTGTGAAATTTTATTTATTTATGCAGTTTAAAAAATACCTTTTATTGCCACTACTGCTTTTTTAAATGTTCTACTATCTGCTTTCTTTTCAACTTGAAACTGCCATTTTCCAAAGAAGAATGAAATCTTGTTCACTTTCCTCTCCTGAAATTTCTGCTATTCTAATTTGCTTTTTTTGTTATTGTTGTTGTTGTTGATGTTGTTGTTTTGTTTTTGCCAGGTTTTGGTAGTTTGGGCCCATGCATGTGGTATCAGGACATCCAAATAAACTTTGCTTACTTGAGTAGCTTGTTTCCTATAATTACCTTTTATTCTATTTTAATCTCTGACAAAGCTCAGTACAATTCAAGACGGAATATCACTTCATTTTCTTCTATAACTTTTCAGTTATAATGCAATATGTGAGAGAGCATTATTTTAAAGTAAATCTGTCCATCAGTTTGCACAGAACATCTGTGACTCTGAGTGGGATTGGTTGGCAGAGCTAGAAATACGGAAATGGTTTCAGGCTGAGCGCTCCCAGAAATGTGTGTTGTTTCATGTAATTAGGGTCCGAGCACTCCGGTGCAAGGACCCTATTGAAACCCTTGTGATTATTAGGGTCCGAGCACCAAAAGGGTGCGAAGACCCTATTGGAACTACTCGGGTTTTTATTAGGGTCCGAGCACCCAAAAGGGTGCGAAGACCCTATTGGAACTGCTCGGGTTTTTATTAGGGTCCGAGCACCCAAAAGGGGCGAAGACCCTATTGGAATTGCTAGGGTTTATTATTAGGGTCCGAGCACCAAAGGGTGCGAAGACCCTATTGGAACTGCTCGGATTATTATTAGGGTCCGAGCACCAAAGGGTGCGAAGACCCTATTGGAACTGCTCGGGTTATTATT